>NW_010194287.1:0-8662 GCF_000695765.1 Mesitornis unicolor | reverse complement strand
AGTTTCCAAGGCAACCAAACTCCCTGCAGGCAGCACTTGAGCAGCCTCATGCAGGGCACAGAGAACACAGGTGATGATGGCTCTTGCACTCAAAAGATGCCTGGAGGCAAAAAAAAAAACCAACCCCAAACCCACAAAACACCAAAACAGGGCTGTAATTAAGAGACTATCACAGTCGGAGGCAAAAAGGTTGCAATGAATTAATCGCATCTCTAAAAAACCCCACCACACGTGACTGGCGACAAAGCCACCTGCCTCAGGAGTCACTTTGCAGCGCTGGAAATGAGAATATCTAAAACAACCACTGGCTAATTAAAACCCCCAGCTTTGTTGCTACACAACAAAGACAGCGGGATGTTAAAAATGCAGCTGAGCATGTGGGAGCTCCTAAGTGCTCAGTGATCATGTTTTCCTTCTTCCCCCAGCAAGAGAGAGATAAAACCCCCCCTCTTTTCTCCTTTTTCCATCCCTTTCTGGAAATAAGGGGCCATTTCTCCTCCCTGTTTGCACAGGGGTGAGGAATTCATTTCCGTATGTATTTTTTATGTTATTTTTTGGCAGAGGGACAACAACTTCCAGCTGGACTTTTTCCAGCCTCCCTCTGCTCTTTCCCAGGAGTAAAACCATTCAGAGCATTAGCAGAGCCAGCAAGGCCCTGTGTAAAAATAAGGCACATAGCTAGAGCCCTAAGCATCACGCTGAACAGACAGGCAGGCAGAGAGAAAATAAACAGCTGTGATAAAGAGGCAAAAAACATGTCCCAACCTGGGTGTTTAACAGTCTGACTGCTAAAACACGGTGTCTGAGAACCACAGCTTGATTTCCCAAAATCAAGAGGAGCTGCCCTACTCGCTGTGACGATGGGGAGAACCAGTCCCTGCGCTGGGGCAGCTCCACCACCACAGCCAAAAGGCTCTGGAGCACCTGCACAGATCTCACCTAGGGGAAGGAAGAAGCAAGCATGGCCAAGATAAGGGCAGGGGGGTTTGCTTGCAACCCTCAGGTGGGAGGGGGCATTAAAAGAATGGGAATTTTCCCCAGTCTTTGGCACTGGGTCTCAAAGCCTACCTAGAGCAATCAAAGAAAAGGCAGCTCGAGCAAGAGCAAAGCAGAGCAGCTGCTCTGGGAAGAGGGGAAGCTCTTACACTGAGGGGTCAGCAGAGTTAAAGAGAGACTTGATTCAAAGGTAAAGACATATGCAAGTGGGCAGACACCCGACTCCTCAAAAGACCTTTGACAAATGCCAAAAAATATTGAAGAACATTGAGAAACTGATGCAAAGAAATGCCAAGTGCTTTCAGCTTGTTCTCAGTCGAGTGTCTTCCTTCTCCACCCAGGGAAAGTGAAGAGATGCTGCTACCAGCTGCCTACGAAACCAGCCTGCTGGCTTCCACCTCCACACGTGGCTTGGGAAGAAGCCACAAGCCTGACTGCCCACCAAAGTGATGAGCTGTCCTGTGGCAGGACAGTGGGAAGGAGCTGGACAGACTTCACTTCTGGCAGCCACACACTCACCTTTTTCCAAATAAAAATGGTACAACTGCTCCAGTATAAGACAAAACCACCTAACAACCTGTGCAAGAGACCCAGGGAGCCCCAGGCACAAGCCAGGAGAGCTAGCAATTGATTTTGCAAAAGCTGTGAAGGGTTGGGTGCTGTCTCAACACATCTAAAAGCAGAAAATGTGATAGGGAAAAGACCTCCAGACACAACAACAGGTTTCACACAATTTCACTTTAAGTTGACCACTGTCAGCGACGGCTTCGGATCATGATGAAGCACGTGAGCAACAGAGGACTCACCTGAAGACTGTGACTGGGCTCTAGTCATTGCTTACCACAGAAAGCTCCATGTCCAGATAGTTTTGGGGTCCAAACAAATGTACATTCTGAAACTACAGCACCTACCTCTGAGGTCCTGCAGGCAGTGAGGTGGAGCTGGTCAGGAGCAAATTAACCATTTTGGATGTCACCAAGGACAAGCCAAGCACTGCTGACTGGGCTGTGGCCAACTGAGCCATTGCTGTTCCACCCCACTCTTCCACTAGAGGTGACTGACTCCTGAAAAGCTGCTAAAAAGGAGGACACAGCCATTCCCAAGACACTCAGGAGCTGGAACAGCCAAGGCACTGCCTTCTGCTGGCTCTGCAGATGAGAAAGGGCATCGGAGCTGTAAACCTGTGCTGTTTGCTCGGAGCAGAGGGGTCAGAGCCTAGTGTTTCCTGGAGTTCAAGCTGAAGCATCTTAACAAGGAACCAGATTCCAGGTTACAACATTTGCCCCTTCCCTGAAAATCAGGACTTACACAGCGTGACACCACAAAATGAAGTCATTGCTCTCTTTCAGCAACACTGACAGCGATTATCTCTGCTCCCACGGCAGTGTAGGAAAATCCTGTCAGTCCTACACTCAAAAACTCACCACAAAGCAGCAGTGTCTAGTTCAACAACAGCAAGAGAGAGAAGGCAAATGTACTCTTCTCGGCTTTATTGTTCAAACTGACCTCAATGGTAAGGCATGGCAGCGAGGAAGATGACTCTGCAAAGCAAATGCAAAGGGATGGACTAAAAAACCCAAACCTCCCCACACTGTCCTCTCTCAAACAGTAACACTGGCATTAAAAGAAAACCAACAAACCACATCTAGGTTCCCACATCACCTGGGAAGAAAATACCTATCCAGAAGTGCAAATGCCTTTTCCACCTCCTGTAAACCCATTGATGAGCAAAGATTTGGTCACTCAAAAGCAAGAATCCCAAAGCTGTGCACAAGGACAACTCACCCTCCCTAGACACGGTGTCTTCAGACTTGGGAGCGATGCTCTGCTGTGTGGGAGCTCCCCTCCTCTGAGCAGCCACACAGCCCTCCTGCCAGGCCACCTCTCTCCAAACAGCCACACAAGCAGCACAGTGTAACAAAGGGTGTAAATCAGTGTCTGGTACTGCTTGAAAGAGTCCAGTGCAGAGCCACAGAGATGCTGGAGGGAGTGGAGCATCTCCTGCTGAGGAGCGGCTGAGGGAGCTGGGGCTCTTGAGCTTGGAGCAGAGGACACTGAGGGGTGCCCTCATTCCTGGGGATCCATTGGGAAAGGGCAGTGTCAGGAGGAAGGAGCCAGGCTCTGCTCTGGGATGGCCAATGCCAGGACAAGGGGCAATGGTCCCAAGCTGGAGCACAGGAGGTTCAAGCTGAAGATGAGGCCAAACTTTGTGAGGGTGAGGGTGGCAGAGCATGGCCCAGGCTGCCCAGAGAGGTTGTGGAGTCTCCTTGTGTGGAGACACCCAAAGCCCTGGCCGTGTTCCTGTGTGACTGCTCTGGTGATCCTGCTCTGGCAGGGGTTGCACTGGGGGAGCTTTCCAGGTCCCTTCCAACTCCTGACATTCTGGGATTCTGTTATTCTGTCTGCTTATCACGGCACAGGGCTTCTCACAGCAGAGCAGGGAGGGCTCTGGACAGGATCTATAGAGCTGCAGCAAAGCTTCTACCTCTTGCTTACATTTGGTTCATTTGTTCCCTTGAAAAATTCTGTCTGCTTATCACGGCACAGGGCTTCTCACAGCAGAGCAGGGAGGGCTCTGGACAGGATCTATAGCGCTGCAGTATTAATACACGCAGTGTGTGCAGCAAAGCTTCTACGTCTTGCTTACATTTGGTTCATTTGTTTCCTTGAAAATGGTTTCTTTCAAAGATATTCCTTGGTTTTCTGTGTTTTGCCAAAGTTGCTGCATCCAAAGCAGGCAAACACAACAGGTTCTTCCCATGTCAAAGCACTTACGTGGAAAGCTGCACTGGCTTCAGCTCTCCTCCAGCTCTGGGGAATGCACACCTCTAGACACACATTTCCAGTTTCTCTGTCTCCAGCTCTTCAGTCTACATCTCTTCGGTGACAGAGAGCTCTGTGTTTCCAAATTCAGTCGTATTTATAACATTTCTGCTAGAAATAGTCATTCCCTCTCCTAATCCCCCTGACAGTTTTAGCCAGATCTTTTGTTATGCTCAGCTGGTATATCAAATATTCATGTCTGGAGTCCTATATAATGGTCAGGTCTAGTTAATCATTAGAGTGGATCCTGCAGGATCCCACAGGGTCCAGAGGGATTTTTTTCCAATTCAACCCTTTTCCCCTGCTTCCAAGGCATCCCTGGACCACAGGGATCAGTGCCAATGCTTCTATTTAAGCTGATGCCTCCATATAGGACACAAAAAGGAGTCATCACTGCAGCCCATGTGGATATTGGAGGGTTGAACAACAGCCAGAAATAACCTTCAGTCACAGGAGGCAGCTTCTTCAAATTCATATATACCAGGTTTAGGTCCTTAAGTCAAAACCTCAACGCGGTGAAAACACCCACAGTTCAGGAGCATCAAGCCTGGACTCAAGCCCGCAAACATGTCAATGAGCATAATCGATCCACGTTGCTGCCAGCTTGGTTTTCTCCCTCTCTTGGAATTTACAGCTTGCTTGGTGAAAAAGCCTGTTTAAAAGACATCTCCTCGCATCTTCTTCCCTCGCCATCTGTCTTCCACTTCACAGCATCCTGCGAGGCGGTCACAAAACCCAGCATCGCACTGGCACTGCAGCTACCACTGAACTGGCCAGACTCCACTTCCCAGGGCCAGCAGAAATGCCTGTGTGGCCACCAGAAAGAGCTGCTGCTCCTCTGCCTGTCCCGTGAGCCAGCACCCAGCTCTGCAGCATCACGGGTCACTGCACGCCAGTACCTGCAGGAAGGCCAGAAGTGGCGTTGCTGTCTGTCCTGCTCCCATTGCTGCTGCTTCCCGTCAAGCACACGTCCTCTCGGGCTCACTCAGGCAGATGCAAAGCAGTCACAGCTCACTGGCCCTGCCTGAGCGTGAGAAAAGGCAGAGGAACAGCGCACGGCAGCAGCAAGATGCTATCTGTCTGCTACGAGCTCCACATCCACAGGGAACCTGCTCCTCACTGGGGAGTTCTGCAGCATCCCTCATGGGGAAGGGAGCTCCCAGGGCACCAGAGAGGCAGATGCTCCTCAGGGACAAGGCTCCCCAAGGGTTTCAGGGCTTTCCTCTGCTGTTTGTGTACAAATGGGGCAATAACGCTTGGTGCAGGAGCTGTTGCTGGCAGCAAGGAGGAGGCTGGGGCACCCCACCAGACTGTCACACCAAGGTGCAGCCTACAACGGGACCACACAGAGACACGAAAGGGTTGGACAAATCCAGCAATTAGCTCCTTGTGGGAAGCTTTCCCAGACGGCCAGGGAGGATGTGATCCAAAGCCCACCAAAAGGAGGAGTCTTGTTGAGTCCTGAGGAAAGGCACAGAACCAAAGGATGGTATCACCGCAGCCAAGAGCAAAGGGTCAGTTGTACCCAGAGGGCACCATCGTGTGCACCCTGGAAAGCCTCTCTCAGCCCCTGGGTCCCTGACCAGCTGTCAAGGTGTCTCCAGTGGGCTCACCAGTGCCCGCAGGTATGGAGAGCGCTCTGCCCATCCTCCTGCCTTGTCCACAATGCCTTTCTCTCCTGCCAGCCCAAAATAACTGCCACGGCCTGAGCTGACACTGTCCTCGTCTCGGTGTTCATCCTTCTGGCAAGCTGAGGACACGCACGCATTCGTGTGCCATCTCAGCACAGACCTTCCCTGACACAGCACAACAGGTTTTGCATTCTGCTTCCTCTTCCCAAAGGTTTCTGTGAAAGCATCCCCCAGTGCACACATAGGTCTTCCCAAACCGTCCTGGTCCCCACGGACACCTGGTCTGCACTGCAGCGTTTGCTCTAAGGCACAATTCATCCAATCCAGCAGGGAGGAGCATTTGGCAGAGCCCTTGGCCATGGCAGCTGAGCAGCTCGTCTCTGCTCCAGACAGAGCAAGAGGGATGAGAGGTGCCCCTTCCCTCCAGTTCTTGTCATTTACCCCTTCTCCTCTGGCTCTTGCGCTGTCTCTGCAGCATAACCAGCTGCCAGTATTTGAGGGGTTTACAAGGAATCAACAGAAAACTCACCAAAAAAACCAAACCAAATTTTGACTGGAGAGCTCCAGCCATCAGTTTTATTCAGTTCCCGTGGATTTCAACACCCATCACAAAGGCAAGGAGCACATTTCCCAGAGCAGTTAAACACATAGCGTACGTATTTATTTCCATTGCAGCCTGTAAGCCTGAAGTTCAATTAAAACTCACTGAATGCTATTTTGCATCTGAAAAATATTTTCCAATGAATACAACAAATTATATTTTACTGACTGCATAACACCAAACTGCCTTCTGCTCGAGGCTGCTACGTCCTCCCAGCTCCTACTAACAGGACTGTTCCTTTTATAAGCCCTTAAAACGTTGCAATGGCCTCAAAACCACACGGATTTTTCCGACAAGAGTTCGAACTGCACGTCCTTCCCCATTCAAGCTGAGCTGCACAGGGGAGAAACAAGGCTCAGTACATGCGAGCTTGCTGTCAGGCCTCCTCACCTACTACTTTTCGGGACACATTAGCATCACAGACATCTTCCTGCCTGCCACGTCTTCGCATTCATGGAACACCTGCCAAAATTCACAGGCTGCAGAAGCCACCGCTGAATCATTTCCCAGCTCTGGCTCCTATCAGCGTGATTGAAGTTGCGAGATCAAAGAGGGAAGGAATGCAGAGCATCTTGTTTGCATGTCACCGATGCCATTTTGCTGCAAGGCAGCTGGAGCAAGACACACACAGACAGGAATTATTGGCAGCAGGAAGAGAGCATGGCAAGAAAACCTGGCTACGGAAAGCCCAGCCCCGCAGGTTGGCTGTTTTGCAAAACAGCACGCCCCCTCAGTCCAACTAAGTACAAACTACACCAAAGAATTCAGTATCTTAAATACACTGAAAAATAGCAGCAGGGAAAGGCCACCTTCTTGTCAGTGGACGCGCTGCTCCTTGGACACCCTCGTGCTGCGCTGACTCACCACAACCTGCTCCTGCCCTTCTGTCCCAGGTCTTACGCTGATTTTCTTACATGCTCATCTGCTGGCATTAAGAGACTGCTGAAGACTCTTACACATTCACATGTTTATGTTCCTCTGTAGCTCATGTGGGTTTAAAAGAACAACACAGCACCACTCGCAGGAGTCAGAGAAAGGCCCGAGTCAACATAAACAATCCAAAATGTATTATTTGCTGCCTAAGCCAAATTCATTCATTTGGCAGGACCTGAACCGGAATAATTTTGAATCTGGCAGCACTAATGATGGAAATAATCTTCTGTTATTTATTTTTTTAAACTCCTTTTCTCACAGTGCTTGTGAGAAAGAGCCCGAGCTCATGCAGGATGGGCAGAACAACTGACTTCCCAGCAGTGGAAAGCTGGTTTTATGGCAGCATGAGCTGGAAGTCCAGCATGGCAGTCAACTTCCAGGGCTGAACACCAAAGCTGGGAAGGAACCTATCACTTTCTTCTGTTCGTGACTAGGAAACATGAAGTCTGGAAGTCACTGAGAGATTACAGCTGCCCATGAGCCCCCCTTACAGGTTTCTGTAGAGCTCCTAGGCATTAGATTAGTGCAATCACGACAGACTGAGCACATTCAGGCACTGAGAGCTGCAAGCACACCCATGCACGATGCCAGAGATCACTATCAGCAACTCCCTGAACTCTGCAGAACTGAGCAATCTCCTGAAGCCCCCACTGCAGAGCAACTCTCGGGGGCAGGGAACTCCCACTCGTGAGGAGGGACACACTGCATTGCTGCAGGAACAGAGCAAAACCACAGCTCCCCCATGGTTTTTTGAGTCAGGGAGATATTAGGGTTTGACAAATGACCAACTGCATGCACAGTCTGAGGCATTTATGAGGAATACCAAAATGCCATTGCAGTCTCCTGCTCTGATACAGAAGCACTGTAACAAAGCAGACTTGATGCTGTGGGTCAAGCCCACCTATCTGGACAACTCCTTCCCATTACGCAGCGTGGTGTTTACCTCGGTGGGCCCACCCTTGCAGAAGAGCTCGCACAAGAAGAGTTCTCTAGCACAAGAGACTTCAGCAACGCTCAGCTCCTGGCCAAACACAACAGTGCCCATTTCACCTTCCCCTCCTGGAGAGGGGCACGAGCCAGGCCACCACTGGTGTGTGCCCAGCACCTCCTGCCAGTGTGTGCCTGTGATTCACGCAGCCTGGACAGGACTCCACCTAACTCTAGCCCCAAAGGCCCAGCTGTGCTCTGCATCTGGCAGGGATGCCCCAACGCCTGGCAGGGCCCCAACCTCCATAGGTGTGAGTGCTCGTTCCCCTCTGACACCCATCACCTGAAGCCAGCAAGGTCGTTCAACTTCAGCATGTCAGCTCCCACCTCGAAAACTGCAAAGCACATAGAGAGCTGCACGTGCTCTCATCCCTTAGCTTCTCATCTTGCTCAAGCATCAGCTGCCTTGATCCTCTCGCCTCTTCTCCCTGCCAGCTCTAAGCCTTCCAAGACTTTGGACTATGAAATGAACGACTAATCCCAAATAATATTCCTGCAGGCAAAACCACCCAGACCAAAGGGATGGCTTCTGATGCCACTTGTCTGCACTGGCCATTTACTTCAGTGCCCATGGATGCCCCTACCCTGGCCCCATCCCCTCCTTACTTCTCCAAACTTCAGATGCCCATACACGCCCAGGACACGAGCTAACGCCCACCAAACCGGGCACGTTTCTCTCTCCCACCACAAG
>NW_010194286.1:27914-47241 GCF_000695765.1 Mesitornis unicolor | reverse complement strand
ATAATAATAATAATAATAATAATAATAGATGCTCATAGGCAAAAATAATTGGTCTTAAGACAGTATGGTGGGGAAAAGAAAGCTGTTGTGTTATTCCTCAAAAATTCAGTGTTACATTGTCATGCTAAGAAATGTTGATAACATGTTCTGAACAAGTCTGTTCAAATTTAACATGTTAGGAAGCAGAACACAGTCTAATACAAAAATGTGTCCAGTGGCCAAAATCAAGGATTCATCTGCCTCAGTATCCCCATCTCCAGCAGTGACCACAGGTGAGTGCCCAGGGAAGGACACAAAAATCAAACCTGAATATCTAAGTTAATATTTTTGCTCCAAAGCTCTTCCCATCTCCAGCTCTTTTGAGTTCAAAGCCTTTCTATACCAGATGTAGCTTCTGCATACACAGCGATTCTTGATAGACCTCTCCTTGTAGACTTTATGCAAGACTCAAGAAGGCTCTGTAAGAGGTGATTTTTTTTCTTTTGATACAGGAATGGAAAAATGCAGGGAAATAACTGACTCTCTGGTAGCTCCTGCTGCTGCAACGAGATGAGGGCTGCCCTTTTTTCAGCTGTGGATGTAAAGGTAAACTGGGACACTGGCTCCATGACTACGCAAGTCTGCTCACTGCTTCTCCTGAGAGGAATATCACAGACAAGGACCTGAGAAGAGGGATGAGAAAATGAAGCTCCTTCTCATCATGGCACAAGGATTACAGAGCTGCAACGTTCTATAGAAAGGGATTTGTGTTTTAGTCCATTTCTTAGTAATTTCTCCCCCAAAAAACACTAAGAAAAGTATTAATAAATAGTAATTAATAAATACTTATTAATAAATACTAATAATAATTGGAAAGGTAAGCTCTGAGCTAGTAAAATACCCAGGTGAGCAAAGTATTTTGTTTCTTCTTTTTCAGGATATCCACATTGAGGAAAGGCCGGTGGAACATCAGAGAGGTCTAGGAGCTCTGGGACATCTGGTGGCATGCAAGGCTGGAGAGTGAGCCAAAGCAAAACTTTAACAATCTGTAGGATTTAAAGGCTTTACTGCTTCAGTAACAGGAACAAATTGTTAATGTAGATGCTGCAGTAAAAGTCTCTGCTCAGTGTTGTTACAAAAATAAAATAAAATAAAAAGGAAGATAGCAGGGTAAGAAAGGCTTGTAAGAGAGACCTTCAGGGCCAGCCTCACAAAACATTTGAGATCAATGATGTAGCTTGGATGGGAGCCCTGTGTGGTATTTGTTAAAAAGATATTGCAGAGCTAGAGAGGGTTGAGAGGAGCAAGACAAATGGTAAAGGCTGAGGTAAGCAAAGCTCTCCTCTGAAGAGCGCCTGAAAACACCTTTGTTCTGGCAGGGGACGTGAGGTGTGAGTGTGTCTGTGAAGGGGCACGGTCTGGAAACACAAGTATCCATCCCTGCTGTCTGAGCACAAGAAGTGGAGGAAATTCAATGAAATTTAAAGGCAAGAAGTGCTGAGAGGGGAAAAAAAACCCAACTCTTTTATGCAGTTTATACCGAGGCTGTGCAACGGTCAAATGAAGCGGGTACAGCCAGAATCAGCATTACCAAATGTATTCTTTGCTGGATAATTAAAATAGCTAGAGTTCTAATAATTAAAGGGTGAGGGGGAAATGTTCTTTCATGGCATTTAAAATAATCTCCATCTTCTCGGATTAGCATGAAACACATTGTCAGTCGCAGATTATCTCACCTATTAGAGAGGTGTTTCATGTAACTCTTTAAAGTCTCCTCTGCTGGAAGCGAGTCCTTTGGCTCTACTCCAGTCTGGGAATTTCTGTGCTCCTGCCTACAAATTATTCTTGGTCAGGATAATTGATCCACATCCTCGGTGGATGTGAATTATCCCTGGTCTGCTATCGCAGGGTTTGTGCAGATCCAGCATTTCTGGTATTGTGCATGGTGGTGGTGAACATGCTACAAGTACGTTGGGTGTCTGCTCCTCTGCATATTTCACAGGATTATTAATTTAAATAGGTTAGCAGGAGGATTTGTGAAATGTTAATTTAATTGTACTTTAACTGTGTTGATTAATTGTGCCTAGCTTCAGGAGCAAGGCACGCTCATGTGGTTGGTGCAGCAGAAATGAAGGCTGAAGGAAATACATGACAATGTAATCATACGGTTTGATATCTGCTCCTTGCTTCCTAATTTTATTAAACTCAGTAGATTCTTTTTATTGGTTGTTTTTTTCCCTTCTTTCTCCAACTAGAGAGATAAAAAATCCTGAAAATTTATTACCAATAAACAGAATTTACTGTTTAAAAAAGAAGGATTTTTTATAGATCAGTAATTTTTTTTAAAGCCATTCTCTTAATCATATTGTGGTGCTAACAAGTTGCATATTGAAATGTCTTTGTATGAGTCAAGCACAAAGATAAGTTATTACTGCACTGTGAAAAGACAAAGAAACGAACAAAAAAGGTTATGGTTGGACTCAATGACCTTAAAGGTCTTTTCCAACCAAATGATTCTATGATTCTAAATTAAGTATTGTGAAAATGCATATGAAGAGTGTCATATATTCTTAGCTCCCTTTGATGAGCTGCAAGAATAAGTCTGTATGTACTACTGGATGGATTTATTTGGGAGAGAGAGCTGAGATATCCTCCTTCCCGGTACCCAGTGCATCACCAGCGCTGTGGCATATGATGGGACGGCAGCTCCGTTGCTGGGCTACTTCTTATGTTGCTGTCCCACCTGCATCTTACCTCAACAACCTCCATGGCAGAAATGTGCCTTATAATTAATGGACATTTATTCATATGGTCATTTATTAGATGCTGCAGAAACTTGCGTTGTGTTACTCCTTCTATAGCAACCTTTTAGATTATCCTAGAGCTTTGCTTGAGATGGATTTTAGAAATGCAGAAGCCCCAGAACTGGAGAAATTGCCTTTAGAAGTCCTCCAGGGGCTGAACTGCAGTGACCAGGACTCAGCCACAGCATCTTTGCTGGCTCAGGTGCCCTTTACTCACAGCTCTGCCATTCCTTCTGCGCTGTGACATTGATTTTAAAATTGCTTTGCTGTGTAACGGCTGCATGCAGCGTGCGGAAGTGCAGGGGGCTGTGCTGCTGCGTATCCAATTGACATTCCTCAAAATCCACACACACAGGTGTAATGAATTTGCCCAGCTCTGACCATAGTCAAGAAAGAGCTTGGTAAGTGTGGTGCTCAGCATCCCCAGCTACAAAAATAAGGACAAAAATAAGAAATGCAGTTAAATTACTAATATAATATCTTGGTGTTCTGCCAGCTTGTATCTCTGTTCAGGACTTGGTCTTAGCTGGGATCGTGTAGATAGTTAATCATTGCGAATTTCCTGGAAAACTGCTTAACCTGAAGCTTTAGTTTTAAGCAGATTTTTCAGTATAGGTCATGGCAAATAGAACGTTATTCGCCTCCATGCTAACTTCAGGTGGTTTTTTTTTTGAATTGTAAGTTTTTCAGAACATGTGGATCAATAAAACTGATTTGCAGCTGGTGTAAGACCTCTTCATACACAGCTTCCAGAGAACTAACCAACTTTTGGTGAGAAAATCATTGGTGACAAAGGGTGAGAGTGAGATATCACTAAACTGAAGGGGCTACAGCATGAAAGATCTGTAATTGATTTACAAGTCATATGTCTTCCAGGTGGTTTTTTTTTTGAATTGTAAGTTTTTTAGAACATGTGGATCAATAAAACTGATTTGCAGCTGGTGTAAGACCTCTTCATACACAGCTTCCAGAGAACTAACCAACTTTTGGTGAGAAAATCATTGGTGACAAAGGGTGAGAGTGAGATATCACTAAACTGAAGATCTGTAATTGATTTACAAGTCGTATGTCTTCCCCTACCTGAATGACCTTTCTTTTTTTTCTTTTTTTTTGAAATCCCCAAGCTTGCTTGCTTTTAGCAAACAGAATGGTGACCTCTGTTGCACACGGCTTACAGTAAAAAGGAATGAAATATGGCACAGAAAGGTTGGATTATACCATTAAGCACTGCCATGAAAAAGTCATATATGCAACGATAACTCAGTTTTAAGCAGGTTAAGAAGAAATTAATACTTTCAAGGTAATTTCTTGCTGTCTGGAGCACATTTGTGGTCCTTGGCCAGTAAGTGAAGCAAGAGGAGGATCAGAGGAGGGACAGCTGAGAGGACAAAACTGGCTTCTTCTCCCAGGTCCTTCCCAGGCCAATCTCTCCATCACTGAGCTTTGTAGCATTGAGGTTGTAGTGAGGGGGCGTCAGTCTCTTCTCCCAAGGAACAAGCGTTGGGACAAGAGGAAATGGCCTCAATTTGTGCCGGGGGAGGGTTAGATTGGATATTAGGAAAAATTTCTTCACAGAAAGGGTTGTCAAACATTGGAAGTGGCTGCTCAAGGCAGTGGTGGAGTCCCAATCCCTGGAGGGGTTTAACAGCCAGGGAGATGTGATGCTGAGGGACACGGTTTAGTGTTGGACAGGTTTTGGTTGGACTTGATGATCTTAAAGGTCCTTTCCAACTAAATGACTCTATGAGCTGTGATCTCACGGCAGGGGAAGGTGTTCAGTTCAAGACAGGGGCTGGGAAAGATGTGGGTTATAAAGAGGCCAGGTCGATAAGGGTCCTAAATTGCTTGTTTCATATGCCCCATATACAGCTTTATTCCTTTTTGCTTTCCATCTATTGCAGGAAGATAGTACCTAGGTAGGCTGCAGATGGTAGGACTGTACTTGTGATAGGTGCATGGGACTGAAGGGAACACTCATGGTCACTGAATTGTGTTTCTTGTACTTGCAGAGGAGCTGGTAATGGGTGACTCATCAAGAGCATCTCCTCCAAAAGCTGCCAAACCCCAAAGGCTGCAAAACTCTTTCCAGCATCCTGGAATGAACGTGACTTTCCAAAGTCCTTTTCCACTTTGCTGCCCCACAGACTCTGCAAAATAAGGAGGAAGAGCCATCGACACATTTAAATAGGTTTTTCTTAAAGGACATATCACTCCCCCATCATCCATCCATGTATCCCACATTAGGCTATAAGCCAAGATGACCAACCCCATTTGGCAATCCAAAGGTATAATTTCGACCAAATGAATAGAAGTTACTGCAAGGACCTTGTATGATAAGCACATTTGGATTTTACCTCTTTTCCTTTTTTAATTTTTTCCCAATTTGTCTAATCCTTGCTATTTAGAGAGTAGCTGTACCTTTAATCTTATTAATGTTAATCATATTAATGAGTACCCATCACTAGCATTAAAAATAAAGAGTTGAATTCCTAATTAATTCTTACAGGAGCATAAAAGCTGTTTGGCATAAACTAGCACGATTCCTGACAGTACATGTAATTTCTACTCTAAATGTGTGAATTCTGCCTGATACTCCCTGATGGGACTGTAATTGCTGTGCAGTTTATCTCCAAAGTATCTCCAGCCTCATCCATGGTCTAGTACATCAAATCTTACTGAAAAGACAACTGCCATGAGCAGTGGCCAAAAGTTTCCATCTGTGGCCATTAGCAAGTCCTTAGATGCCATCAATAATACTGTATTGCTTTTGCCTTGTGCACTTGCCCAGAGTTTCTCAGTCAGATCAAAATATGAATGTCAGACAAGTAATTACAGTATCTTCCAAAGATCTGGCTTAAAAGAAATGGAATACAGCAATCTGGAACTCAGAACAAAGTATTAATTTAGGTTATTAATACTCTTTTAAGTATTAAAGTTTTTGTGCAAATAATATATTTGAGGAAGCTCAGAACCCCGTGGTCTGCAAGGATGCAGCAAATATTAATTTATACTTGCAGTTGTATTTCAGGTACATTAATACAAAAAATTTGCACAGCAAATGAGTGAATTTTCACAACTTGATCTTGACTTCATCGTATTACCAGGAGTAATACAAACTGTCTCCACCTTCATAAAAGCAAGCTAGACACTTATTGTTTTCTTGATGTAAAGTAGATTTACTGACATTCTAACTGATCTTTGACAGTATTAGGAGATAATTCTTGACTAATCTGCAGTAACATTATTTTTTGCTGCTCTCAAGAACACGCTTCCCCTATTACAATTTATTTGGCATCTCATAGATCACTGCAGGATGGTCCCTGGCAACTCAGGCTTGTGCAGACAGATTGCATTATCTCCAATGTTTTGGATCAGTTATATGTATATGTATTTAATCTCCAAGTCAATTCCCAATGAGTTTTTAGAGATTTTGTTTCTGTTCACTAAATTCGCTAAATATGGAGAACTTGGAGCTGCAATAGCTTGAGTCTCCAAGTCAATTCCCAATGAGTTTTTAGAGATCTTGTTTCTGTTCGCTAAATTCTGTATCTGGAGAACCTGGAGCTGCAATAGCTTGAGTTTTTTCTGGGAAAGGCACATTTTTTTATATAGGAGTCTTATAACAAACCCAGACTAAGGATTTTTGCATGCTGGATCTGGCTCTGTCATTTACTGAATGTAAAATGTCCAGGGTATTTGTTAGTAGCAGTGGATTTATGGAGAGACTGGGTACTCTAAGCCCTCTGGATTTAATAGAGGAAGAGACCTGAATAAAAACTTCTAGCAATTCAGCAGAATCCCCTAAAAGGGAGCTCAGGGGCTGCAGGTTTCACTTTTATTGCAGATTTGTCATGGGAACTTGCATGCCGTTGGCTGCACAACCCAACCATGGCCAAGGCAACAACCCCGGGCTTCAGTGCCCCGATAACCGATGTATTTATAGGAGGTTTTCTGCATCCTCGCCTTTTTCTTTTGACCAGCTCTTGAAAGCTGTGAGATGTGACACCAAATTGTGTGTGATTTCCTTACTGGGACAGAATGTTTTGTTTCTGGTGGGTAGACTGCTCTTACAGACAGAGGTGGAAATTAAAATTTCACTGGTTATTTCCTCCAGAAATATGTCAAAGAATTTCTGTAGCTATGGTGGAGTCAAAAAGGTTTTAACTTCCTACATTTCACCAGCTTTAGAGCTAATAATTTCTCTTGATGTCAATTGGTAACATTATTTGCCTGAAAAGAAATAATTTCATGCATGGCCATGCCAATTAAATCTAATCCCTTTTAATAAACTGGCTGGGAACCTAGAAAATACTCATATATAAAAACAAAAAAAAGGTTGTAGCGTGAAGCGGAATGTCTGTCAAAACAGAAAGAGACAGCACAGAGGCTTGGCAACGAATAAGGGCAAAAGAACAAACTTTGAGGAAAACTTGGAAATTTACTTTTTTTTCTGCTTTCCATGGGGACAGCACCCATTTGCCAGTGGGATCACTGGGAGTCTTTTTCCTTGCTCCATTCCAGCTTTGAAGACTATCTACAACAGTGGCAGATTTAGGTACAATACTGCAATTCTTGGCTCTGCTCTCCACTTCCTTTGACTATTACACTGTTAATATTAAAGTACTGGGGGAAAACCCTCATCATGAACTGTGTTTCTGAGAATCCTTTGACATGCATTGCAAAGGAAGAAACAATTCCACCAGAAATAAGGAGAGCTGGAAAGAGGAAGACTTTTTCATTTTATTTTTTTTTCTCCTCTGATGTTCTCATTATCAATATTTCAAGAAAGCACAGCCCGTTAAGATAAGATAAACAAAGAAATCACAGGGAAATGACAGCCATATTCTTACAGGAGAGAAACTAAAGACCTTCTCCTATAAAGTGGTTGAAATGCCCATGCCCTTAAGCCAGGATAATGACTGACTTCTTGTACCTTCCACTTAGAATTACTCTGTATAGACAGTTTGCTTAGCCCACAATTAAAACCACTGCAGCCCCTAAGACAAAACATGGCAGAAGCTTAGCAGAACAGCAAAGTAAATTTTTTTTACGTGATCCTACATGGTAGTTATATATTACTATTAAGATGAGAAGCATTTAGATGAGCTGAAATAATGACCTGCATTTTTGGTATGTGGTTGCTGCACAAGGCTAATTATAATCTGCCCTTTCAATTCTTCTCATTGCCTCAATTGGGTGTGTTATTAATGGATAACCATTACAGTGCATCTGAGAGATACCAGCCCAGAAGAAAACCATCTGCTGCACTGTCAACACCAGCCTGGATGGCACCTGCACCTTTTCCAGTCCTGAAAAAACTCATATATTCTTATTTTATGCATTCAGCTCCAGGTTGGCTTGACAAACAAACTTAGAAACAAAGTTGAAAAAAAATAAATAGCATGGCAGTGCATTGAAAATGAAAGTATCTGTTCTCAAATTTATGCCCGAGGGCATTTTTTTATTAGTGTTATTACAAAATTCCTAAAATCCACTCTTGAGGTGCAGCCTTGCAAGGGTGCAGTGAAGCCAGAGCCATCAGTACATAAAAAGCCTGTCTGCTGTGGCTCTGAAACCAGATACAATTGGTATTCAACAATATCACTGTAGGTGTCTTTTTTCATTTTCCTAGATAACTTCCTGCCAAGAGGATTGGAGAGTGACTTATAGGGAGAAGACAGCAGCTTTGATGACATCCCTCCCATTTAATGTTGGTTATATTTGGTGTGAATTCTGTCCTGGAGCAGTGGCTATGGGATAACACCAAGTGGGAGTTGCTGGGTTGGCACATCCTTGGAGAGATTCAATGAAACACACAAAGTGTCCAGAGTCCCTCCAAGAAAGAATAAATATTTAATAAATATTCTTCTTTCGAGAAATCAGGGAAAGGTCACTTTTGGGGCAATACTGGGATGCACCAAGGAAAAATTTAGCTCTGGGATGGCAGTGACAGGCTTTCTTAGGCCAACTAGCTATACCCTTTTCATGACAAGTAGTATACCAGCCCTCCAGATGATTGATGAATGTTTTGCGGTGTCAGGCATTGCTTAGCATGAAGGAGAGCTGAAAAAGTCTCTTTTCTTAATATGTGGTTCACAATAACAACATGAAATCCACAGCCACTTGATTTGCACCTAGGTAAATTTTCCTAACTGGCTCACGTGCCAGAAACACGCTGGAATTTTATTTTGTTTCTTGCTTGTCCTAGGGGTGTGTGACTTGCAGGTATCCTATCCCTATCCCATCTCATGGCCTTTGTTATCTGTGCCTGTAGCTCCAGTAATAAGGTGTTCTTCATCAGCAGAAGCTGTATGAAGCAGCGGTATTTGCGGTTCTCAGTGCCAGTGCTCGGAGAGTGGATGGGGCTCCGCCTTTCCAGCTCAGTTATCACAGCCGGATGCAAAGACGCAATACCTGGCATCCAATTAGAAAAGATTGGCAGTTGTAACAAGCCCAGAGAAGAGGTTTCTTTCTTTTTCTCCACAAATTTGTTGAACACAGGAATTAAGGCTCGTGACTCAGGCCTCTGGGTTCATCAATTTGGCTTAAAAAACACGAGACATGGCTTTTAAAGAATACTTGCTCATTCTGCACACTTCTCTAGTTCTTTGGATTCATATTTTCTAATTTTCCCCCCTTAAATTGAAGCTGTAAACTTTGATGTTCAAGGCAAAATTGAAATTAAATCCTAGACTTCTAGAGCTGCAAGAAAACATGTCTGTTGTACTTTTAAAGATGCTAGTAACAGTGACTGAAGTATATAATTTGCTTATGGTCTTATTTTAGCTGTGCTCAGTGTGGTACCATTATTTTCCTGTTGTCCTTTTTCTCTGAGTGCAGCAAACATAATTTTGTTCATTTAGACTAAGCTTGTTTTCACTAAATGCTTTTATTGAATAATAAAAATAATAGAAAGAACAAAAATATGCTTATATATAGCTTGGTGAAGGCTGTGCTAGAGCTTTCAGGGTGATCATTTCTCTGAAATCATTGGAGAGGTTTAATGCTTTTCAGACTGTCACCCAACTGCATTCTTATGGACACAGCCACTGCAAAGAAAATTCCTTTAAATTTCATTAAAAGAGAGCTCCTCTTTATTTTCAGGCTGTCTGGATTATCATCTAAGTTTTTAGTTGTCACTTTTAAAAACAACAGCAACAAATATTGCAGGGTTTAAAAGGCAAACCAAAAAGTCACATCTTTCCTGAGACAGATTTCTTTTTTTGTTGAAATACAGGAAGCAGAGCATGAAGAAAAATCAAGATCTGTTTCAAAGGTTTTTTGCTGAAACCATTTGCATTGGCACCAAACCTAATACATTGTAGCTGATCTCAGAAACTTCTCAAATCAACTCCTCTCCTGTCTGCAGTGTCTTAATTAATAATGCTGGAACTCTCAGCCTATTAAAAGGAATCCATTTACTTGAAGAGAGAGAATTACAGTCTTGGCATATTTTCCCTGCGAATCAATTTGCATTCACTTCCTACGCTGCTACGGCCTGGGATACAACAATTGTACTTTTAAGACTCTGGCAGGAGACAACTTTCAGTGGAAATGTCTTTTGCAAGCATTTTATTCTGACAGCTTTATTAGTCTGCGAATAGGAACTTGAGGCTGAATTTAGCGTATTGATAGGTTTTAAGATCCTGCACGAGCAGGGCCTGCTGAAGGCAATTTCACAAGTCGGTCACAATGTCTGTTAGTTTACAAATAAAGCAACTTTTGCCTTCTCCCCACTTCAGACCAGTTCTTTTCCACCTGTATAAAATGCTACTTTGACACTTCAGAGTGGAGGTCAAGTGTTCAGGATTTAAAAGCTCGCAACTGCGAGGTGGTGGTGGAAAGCTGCAAACCCCACGTTCAAATATGCATTATTCGTACAAACTTGCAATATGACCTCTGTGCCCATCGCTGTTAAGTCACTCGCCAAAAAGTGCTATAGAAAGTGCTTCTGATTCGTGTACCGTGCCAGTGCTAGCAGCTGAAATACCATGAGCACCATGGATGTTTCCAGTACTAAGTGCCCATAAAATTTCTACTATGGAAAGTTGTACATCTGTGTTTTTTCATTCACTCTTTTCCTCCCTGCTAGGGTGGGTTTCTCTCCCTCTGAGGCTCCTCATGGTGAACACACCTCTCTCCTCCCTTTGACCTTTCTATGTCTGACCATTCTGAGGGCTTTATTTTTCTGACACATTTATTATTTTAAAGCCTTTTACTTTCCACTTGATCCCTAAAATTAGGATTATTCAAAAATAATCACATTATCATTGGGTTTTTTTGGAAACTCTTATATTTTTTGTTATTTTAAATGTTTGGAAGACAAATGGATGGTGGAGATGTATTGAACTTCAACTTCTGTGGGTTTTCAGTGTGCTCTGGTGGTGGGATACTCGCTAACTTAAAGCATGCAGATTTGTTCTTGATGCAGCTTTTCCCATTTGAGACACCAAGATGCTGGAAAATGTCATCCTATACAAATATTGCTTCAGTTTCCTCATTCCAGAGCTGGTTATGGAACGTTTTATGGAAAAAATGAGAGGGTTGTTTTTTGGCCAAGCCTAGGTGGAGAGAGAATAGAAGAGAGGAAAGGTAAGAAAATGAAGACTAAAGCAAATGAGGAAAAGGCTGGAATCCAGTATCTCAGCGAGTCTTGATTCTGGGTTCATGAGTTGTCTCCTCCTTTTGGCAAAAGCATGAAAACCACCTTGATTTTGCTGCCCATTATAAAAAAAAAAAGAAAAAAAAAAGGATTTGTTTTCTGTCCAGTCTGGTTCTTTAGAAAGAGCTCTGAGTCTTAGATTTTGTGGTAGAAAGGTGTTTGCAACCTGGGAGCTAAAAAAGATTAGCAGGCAGTTGCTGGTTTTGTTCCAAAATTATGGCTGCAGTGGCATGGTCAGCTGCAGAGTCATGGCTTTCCATAGTAACATTTAAAAAAAAATGATATAAATTTGTTTCAGCACTCTTTGTATTTGCTGCCAAGTGTGACCATTTCCTTTGATATACTAATAATTTCCTCCTGGCTGACACTGTAAATATGCCTGTTTGGTGAGGAGTTCTGGTTATTCCATGCATATTTATTATAAATTAAGTGCTAAATTTCCTTGCATTAGCTCAAGGATGGATTTAAAGAGCAGAAAAAAGCAAGTAAGCTTTTGTTTTATGGGTTACAGTTTTTATAATATACTTTCTTCAAGGGAGAATGAACATGCTTTTCTCATTGTCATAACTCTTAGAAAGCTAATATTTTTACTAGTGTTCTCAGAGTGCAGTAAATTAATTTAAAATACCTTTTAAGGATGTAATAACACAATGAAGAAAAGAAGTGGAGAGGAAAAAGTGTAGTGAGAAAATCAAATGAAAATAATCAAAGCTGATCTTGCCAATGAGCTTTCAAACTTTATCTAATGATGAACTTTAAGGAGGCAAAAAGAATAATAATTTAAAAAGTCTCATTTACTTCAGCCTAGAGACCTACTTTCATTTTGAGCCTTAATTATTCTTGGTGGTATTCATTATAGTCTAGCTTCACCATATAAGAATTGCCAAAATCTGTAATCTTGGCTTTCTCTACAGTTGGTGAAGAGACTTTGACACCTGTGAAAGAGCAGCTTGTCTGGTGTAAGATGTGTCTGATTCAGGTGAGGTGCTGGTAGGATGGAGAAAGGTTGTCCAAAAACTGGCACAAAATAGATCCATAAATCTGGAAAGTTCTCCCTGAGTGAAAGACATTTGAGTAGGATCTGGGCTCACGTTCCAGCTCTGTCACAGAGTTTCTGGATGGTCTCTGTGCCGAAAGAAAACCTCTCTTTTCCAGGGATATCTCAGTCCCGACAGGCAAGGGAAAGTCCATCTCCTCCAGTGTAGAGATGTGACAATGAGACGTGTGGATGAGTAATGGCTCTGCCTGTGCTAAAGATTTCACTGTCCCACAGCCTCTGTAATGCAAATATTATATTGATATTCTTCCTTTTGCATCTGTCCTTGACTATGTTTGCCTTTGCTCTCCAAAGTCTGTGATGTGATTTACTGAGCACCTTCCAAAGGTGCAAATGGGCAGTTACTGCTTACTGATGGCTCAGGGGTCTTCAAGTCCCGGAGAAGTCTTTGGAGCTCTACAAGGATTTCCTACCACATCTTTTCTAATTAACCACATTTGTCCCCATGCCCTGTGAGAAACCTTCCTTCAAAGTACTTGTGATGTGGTTTTGGCTTTGATCTGGGGAACAGCCCCAGCTGAGAGCCTTGTGACTGCACTTGATCCATAAGGTGGTAACTCACTTGCTCCACACAGACTGAAACCTTTATTCTGGTGCTCACTGAGCTTCCGTTACTGCCCCTTCCAAGCTCAGCAACCCTCAGGCCACACTCTGCTCCCAAATCTGTATCCTCTCCCAGCACTGTGGCAGAAATGAGGAGAAAAAAGACAAGAATGGCAATGTAGCTCACATGCTGGGCTACCAATCATCGCTGGTATTGCTGACCCCAGTCTCTGGCTTCCCCTCTCTGGCTCCCAGCTTTGGAGTCTGGAAGCTAATGAACAATAACCAATCAGTCTGTCTGTCTATCCATCCATCAGTCAACTCAGGTGTGCTATCTTCAACTCTCCTGCTTCAATGAAGTCTAAGCCAATTCTCTCTCTATGTCTTCATGTAGAACCATGGTCCCCTCCTAAGGGACAAATTTAAATTAATTTATCTTTTAAGAAAGAACGTCGTATCTGGCAGCTGGAAAGTGGAGGGAGATCCCAACATCCATCCTTACAGGGATGTCTGCAGAAGACTGAGTAGTAGGATAAAGCAGACGGTGTCAGAAAACCTGCAAATCTTCCCAGGAAAGTCGTGAATATTTGGACAACCCATTGCCACCTCAGTCCCACAAATGTACAAGGTGATGTGTATACTTCCCTCATGATTATTTTCACAGAGTAAACCAGCTGTGGCAGAAGAACAGTATTCTTACTGCTGAACAGAATTGTTTTTAAAATCACACAGTAACCATAAAACCAACCAATGGAAATGTCCTAAGTATCCTAATTTCTCATAAATTCTGTGAGAATAATATTACATTGAGTTTGTATCTGCTGCCTGTACATCTGTAGTCCAGTGATGGCTGAACAGATGAGCACCAACTAGTAATGAAGAGCACTTGAAAGTTCACAAGTCTGAGTATAGAAAGTGCTTGTATAAGTGTATGTGGGTGCCAAACTGTAAAACTGGCCTTAAATTCTTGCAAGAAAAGTATTTTTTTTCTTTCTTTCTTTTCTACAGATACTCAGTTCAGTTAAAGGAATAATTGCTTTTCACACATTTGTAAGTTTTAAGGTGAGGAGAATCCATAATGATCATCTAGTCTTGACCTTGCTCGTAAGGCATTGCAGAATTTTAATTTCACCTCACTCTCATTTGTTTCAGGGATATATGAAAATCCTTAATTCATTCAAGGCGGCAAATCTCTTTTTAACCTCAACTGTTGTAGGGATCTCCAGATCCACCAAGGAACCAAACAGTATCTTAGCAAGTGTGGTCTTTGGATTGGTGTTGATGTAATATCTTGGGATACAGAAATCTAATTTACGGTTGGCCTTCCTGTGTGCTATAATGACACAAATCCTGGATTGTATTGTTGGCAGACTCATGTGAGTTGAGGCTGGGGGGATGATTGGATACCCATGGCCATTGCATTTCACTTTGTTGGCTCTCGGTGAGACTCGCATCTGGCTCACGGGATGCTCTGTGGTCCTCAGCTGCACAAGGGATGGAGATGCCTTCACTCCTCCCTGCTCCTGCAGCAAATCACCCTCAGTGCTCAGACGAGTGCGTGACTTCTCCCTGGTACTTGTCTCACTCCAGTCTCCATCGTTTCACTCCAGTTTCTCCTTCCTCAGCTGGGTTAGAGGAGCATTTAACAACTCGGTACTTCTTTGCCCCTCAGTCTGCCTTTTTTGCTAACATGAGCAGGACAAGGAATTTTATTTTTGGCCTCTGGAAGGTTTTTTCAGACCCTTTGTGCAGCTTTTAATATTTTCCAACTGTCTTTCAGAAACATGAGCACCAGAACTGTACTCAGTGTCACTGTGTGGTCTCCCCAGTGCTATAGACAGAAATAAAATTATCTGTTCTTGCTTTCGGCAATCCTACCTGTGTACCCAAATATTGCCGTTTGGGTCTCAGTAGCACATAACAAAGTTATGCTGAATTGCTCTTTTCTGCCATAAACCCATCACAATTTCCAGTCATTGCTTTCCGTAGGTTTCACAGGTATGGCCAATGTATGACCCTGAACAAGACCGTCACCGAACGTCACTGTGTGAGTGGTCTTGCCCTATTCGAGTCCATTGCTCTTTGTAAGTACCTGGTCTTCAGCATTATTTACCATTCTGCCGGTCTTGGTATAATTTGCAAATTTCATAACCATGTTACCTATGGCAATGGGTACCGGTCTGGGATGTGGCCAGTTCTGTGTGCTACACCATGGACCTTACAGGTGGCGGAAGGGGTTCACATTTTGGCTACAGCTGATGAGATGGGTCAGCAGGTCCCTTCCCAGCCTATGACCATAGCCATCACATCAAATCACACACACTTCTTACAATGTTGGCTTTTGCTTATATATATTTTTTTCTTACATGGTTTCTCTCCCCTTTCTACCCCAGAATCACTTCTTTGAACCTTTTTTCATTTTCTCTGGTCACAGGTAACCAGAGCTGTTTATAATGTTTTAGAAATAATCTCCTTTTAATCTTTCATGATGTCCACTGCAAATAGTGTATCGGAATATCAACCCGTGCTAAGTAACTGAGGTTTTTTTAATGTGTTACAAAAATCTAGCTATATGGCTTTCACACCAATACCTTTATTCACCAAATCAGATTTGTCTGACATGACTTATTTTTCATGAAACACTGTTGACTGGAATTAATTATATCCTTATCTTTTAATCCTCATTGATTTCCATATCAGCTTTCTCATTATTTAGCCTGGGACTGAGGGCAGATTAATCAGCCTGTAAGTTACTTGTTTCATCACAACTGCTTTTTTTAATATTAAGACTGCATTCAGACTTTTCCAGTCTTCTAGAACTTATGTTTTATCATACTTATTAAGACTTAAAAGCAGTGGGAAAGATATTTTTCTCAAGTAACTTTTTTCTTAGGATTCTTGACTGAAATTTATATGTGTTTGCCTAATTTTCCCTTGGAAAATTTCCTTGTGGACCATGCACCAA
This sequence comes from Mesitornis unicolor, assembly GCF_000695765.1. Taxonomy (NCBI): domain Eukaryota; kingdom Metazoa; phylum Chordata; class Aves; order Mesitornithiformes; family Mesitornithidae; genus Mesitornis; species Mesitornis unicolor. The sequence goes on along the minus strand of NW_010194286.1, from coordinate 31,231 downwards.
TTGAGCTGTCAGGGAATCGTGATCCTCTTCCCACGTTGGAGCTGAACCCCTCAGGTACCATTGGCATTTCCCACTTTCTCTTTCTTTCCCTTTTGTATAATGCATCTGTGCCATCCATAATAAGGGGGATTGTGTGAGTAGGTGGGGGAAATCTTACTCAGATGATTTAATAAATAGTCATTATTGATGATAATACATTATTGGTTGTTAATTTTAGTGCTTTGTCTCCTTGCATTTGTAGGGTTCCAACACTGACAACTTTCTGCCACATATAAGTAGGTTATTCCTTTTCTTATTCCTACTGTGTAATTATAGGAGGAACATTAAAATAGATATAAATTTAGTAAAGTCCACATTTTACTTTTATTCTTTGAAATTTGTGCTCTGATAAATGTGCAACTTGTAATGTTTACGTGTCATTGAATATAATGGCAGTGACCTACTATTGTAGTTGAAAGTTCATTAGTTCTGGTAGATTAGACAATACTAATTAACTAAGATTAAACATTCTTTTAAACCATCATAAACTGCCATCTCAGTGTGGCAGCTTATTAAAGAACATTTTCTGGTTGTTTGTTAAACCAGATTGAAGTGACAATGTAATTATATTTGTTCCATCAAACAGAAAGGTCAGTTGACAAGGCTGATGTTTTCTGGTTAATTACAAGTGGATGATTTCATTGATTAAAAAATAGGAGCTTGTTAAACTATGCATAGAGCTAAGAGGTATATAGGAACCCAGGGGAGGCAGGAAAGGGGATAAGAGGAAGATTATTTTATATGTTATTTCCACTCCCTCCTGTTCAAAGCCTTGGCATGAACAGAAACTGATTCAAGTGCTTATGATTCACCCACCTGCAAAGTCCCTGCTTTTGGGGGTCCGGCTGTGTGTCAGATCAGGAGGACTGATCTCCCATACCCTACTCCAAGCACTGATGCATCATTTTCACAGTAACAACCGTGTCTAAGTGAAGACCTCTAAGATCATTGAGTCCAACCATGACCTGTCCACCACTAAGACATGTCCCTCAGCACCTCATCTCCCATCTGTTAAACCTCTCCAGGGATGGTGACTCCACAACTGCCCTGGGCAGCCCCTTCCAGTCCCTGAGAACCCTTTCAGTAAAGAAATTTCCTCTCAGATCCAATCTCACCCTCCCCTGGCACAACTTGAGTCCATTTCCTCTTGTTCCATCACTTGTTCCTGGGGAGTAGAGCTCAACCCCCCCTCACTACCCCCTCCTATGAGGAGCTGTAGAGGGAACAAGGTCTCCCCTCACCTCCTCTGCTCCAGGCTGAACCCCCCCAGCCTCTGGTGCAGGGGGCAAGTTTGGAGCTCCAGGGCTGAATGCTTTGGATATCTGTCCATTTTGGTGGCTGGCTGGACAAGATCTATCTGAACCTCCTTTGTCTCCCTGGCCTGCTGTGGAAGGCTGATTTTCCACTTCTGTGCTGAAAAGCAGGAATTTCCCTCCAGTTGAACTGGTATTGGCTGAATTGATGTTGATTGAGCCTTTGTGAATGGAAAATTGAGTTTGGAATTAGATGGTTACAACTTTTTGTTCTTCATTGCAAAAGCTAGTCCTCGTTAATATTTATCAGCTTGTCTTTTCTATGATTTTAGAATATTTTTAAAAATTTATTTTGAAACTCAAAATTACACTCTGAAAATTTTGGGGAAAAATCATGTATTAGTGTTTTTGTTGTTGTTGTTGGTGGTTTTTTTTTAAACTTTATTTGTTCTTCATTGCAAAAGCTAGTCCTCGTTAATATTTATCAGCTTGTCTTTTCTATGATTTTAGAATATTTTTTAAAATTTATTTTGAAACTCAAAATTACACTCAAAATTTTGGGGAAAAATCATGTGTTAGTGTTGTTGTTGTTGTTGGTTTTTTTTAAACTTTTTTTATTTGTGGACAAAATTTTCTGTGGAAATTTTATGCTGTAGTAACATATGGGATTGCAGCATAACAGGAGTCCATCAGAGGCACCACCTCCAGCCTTCAAGGACAGAGCTGATGTCAATCCAAATGAGTAACTGATTTGCTTGGATGCATCTGACGAAAGGTCAGTCATGCCCTAAACAAAGCAAAAACCAGACATGATATTGTTAGCTTAGACATTATTCTTTTTTAAAAAAGGATTTTGCGGTTTTTAAAAAACTGCAGTTACTTTTTAAGACCCATTTCTACATAAATAAAGTTATCACTCATCTAACTTATTCCAAATATGTGTCTAGAAAGTACACACCACTCCAAAAATAGTGCAAGTGGCAGCTAAAACATTGCCTTGTGTCTGCAGTGAGACAAAGCACGGTGCTGGTGCCGTGAGCAGTGGCAAATATTTGGACTCATCTGTAGAGCCACAGATCAGGCAGGCTTCAGCAGAGCTTAGGTTTTTAATTCTGTAGTTGAAGGAAGCTGTAGAGACAATCCTCACATTTGCAGCAAAGTGTGGGAATATAATTTTTTTTTGCATCTCTTGAACCTGTTTTGGGCCAGGTTCTTTAGGACCAGGATTTCTACCTCACTGAGCTGCTGTGGTCACTCCTAGCTGAGAGCACAGACCAAGGATCTAAGGCAAAGGCATGAAAGTTTTATTTTTCTTCCCTCTCCTCTAAATGCTTGCTGAAAGTAGACTTACAGAAACAGCCTCCCAGATCCTCGTTTGACCTGGGGGAGGTCCATGTGATGTGCCTCTGGCTCTCTTGTATCCGTCTGGAGACACCAGGTTGGGAGGGACAGAGGGTTACATTGGCAGATGGCAAGAAGGACTTTCGTCCTATTTGTCCTCTCTCCTGCACGCAGTATTTTGGATAATAAAGGATTTTTTTTGCTAATTGAGGGGCAGAGCAGGATAAACAAATGCAAACAATGAGAAGCAAGCAGAGGGGTTCCAATAATTTTTGGCAATTGGAGAAATAAAGATGTTCCTCCTCTGTTCTTAAACCCTAGGACCTCTTAGGTTAAAGATGCTTCTTAGATCAAGCACAGTGCCTATCACAAATTCTCTTTGAAAACTCGAAAGACACCATGTGGTGACAATGTCAAAATGAGCGTGCTTTGTACAGGGCAAGCCAACCGTGAAAACGCGAGGTGCATTCCAGGAGGAGAAGGCACGGGGCCACAGAAATGATAGGAAGGATGCCAAGGCATTGGGAACCAAAAGCTCTGTTAACAACAGGCTCCAACATCTCAGGCATTTTAATATCTTCCAGCTTTGGCAGCCAGCGTCCCTGTTAGGAAGACCATTTCTCCTCTGGCTTTCAAACTTTCAAAACTGGAAGACTGTCCTGTTAAAGGCTACTCTTCAACTTG
>NW_010194286.1:12403-27883 GCF_000695765.1 Mesitornis unicolor | reverse complement strand
GCTGAGTTAGACATTTCCTTGTAAGAGGTCAGATAAATAAAACATCACATTGACTTCAAACCTTGATCAGTTTTCAAAAGAGAGGGCATTTAAAGAGCCATTTGTTATAGGAAGATCCCATATGAAGTCATTAAGAAAGAAAATGACTGCTGGAAGGGATGAAGGGGTTTTGGGCACTGGCTCTAAGAATTTCTGCCTTCAGTGTGACACTGCTCAGCTCATCCATTCATCAGTTTGCAGCGTAATAGGCTCCACTCCTTTCCCCTTCCTTTAATGGTTCCTGTTTGTTTATTACCACCTAAGACGGGTCTGAGGATATGAGTGACACAGCCCTGATTGCACAACTGGGCTGTGCAATCCTCGGGTGCATATTTCTTTATTTCCTTGTAGGAGCCTTTCTTCTACAAAGAGGTTTCCTAACCTGTTAGTGCCCTCCCAGTTAGGCAGTTCCCTTTTATCTTGAATGCCTCACCTCAATTTCATTTCCTATGAAAGCCTCTGAGATGAGTAGTGTGTTGCAGTAATGTCCCCATTACAAATAGTAAAAGAGGGCACAGGGCTCACAATGGATGTTCATGTCAAGCTCACACTGCCTACAGGACAGTTAATATAAAGGTTTATAGTGCCATTAGCCATAAAGGGAATCACACAATCAAGTGCTCCACAGCATCTTGGGAGGTCCCTCCTGGAAGTGTCTCACATCCCTTCATCTGGCTGATGACATAAGGATATCGCTTCAACATAGCAGGAGCTTTCTCTGTAGCAGCTTGTGGACTGTTCCAGGCAGAGCCAGTACAAGGACCAGTATGTAAATATTAGAATATAATAGATAGTAGATAGTAGATAATATATAGAATATGGTATATATATGTCACATTGACTGGCTGAAGGTCTCAGCTCTTTCCCCATCATGGTGGGCTATGGGCTGAAACCCACCCCAAGTCAGGAGAAGCTGATAACTATTGTCGCTAGAGAGGGACTTTGGTTTCACGTGGCATTAGCAGATCATCTGTATTCAGTTCCTCATCTGAGGTGGTTTTTCCCCCCTTTGATGCTGTCATTGAACACACCAAAAGCAGGGAAGAGAAAGGCCTGCCCCATCCTGGTAACATCTCAGGGAGTGAGGAACCAGTGCTCTTGCAGCTCTGCACAGATGACTTCAGTTTCTGGTCACTGCTCTGGCATCTTCCCCAAACCCTCTCTTGAAATAGATAACTCAAACTGTGGAGGAGCTGCTCCCTTTCCTGGGAGACTTTAACCATGTGCATGGTACGAGTGTGTGAGACAAGGTCAGGAGAAACTCAGAGGTATTTCTGTTTTCCAAGTCATATTGCAATGGTATGAGAGCCTTTGCGAGAGGTTGCCAGGGGCCATGCGGCAGCTGATGTGGCGTTGTACTTAATGCATGTGAACTGCCTGCAGCTTTTGTGTTACTCCCACTTGCTGGTGCTGAGGGTCATCTCATATAATGCATGAACACGTTAAAAAATATCTTGATGTGGAACAGCAGAGGCTTAAACTTTTTATGAGAAATGCTTCTTGCCTCTGCTGAAGTTTCAGACAGACTTCTCCGTTGTCATGTCACTGCCATAAAATAAAATGGCAGAGGAGAAATTCTATTATACATTAAATGCCCTGGTGAAAGCAATATTTATTGACCTGTGTTTCGGGATACTAAAATGCATGAAAAAGAGAAGATTTACAGAGTTTGCTATGCTGGCCTTTCCTTACAGACACTCATTAAAGTTCTTTCCCTCCCAGGACATGATTCTTCTGCCATCTCTCAAACCTTTATTCTTTCTTTTTAAATCCCAGAACATTTGTCTCTAACCCCCTATAAACCCTAAAATCCTCCGGCTTTCAGGGCTTTCGCTCCCCACAAATTTGTGGACTTTGACATCAAAAAGCTGTAGTCCGGATCAAGAAGACCAGGTCCTGTCGTGCCAGACCTCCCCTTCCCTTTAATCACTGGTCCAGTGCCACCTCCCATGGTGAGGGACTACTGTACAGATGACAGCTCTCAGCTCTTTTACTTGATCTTTTGGCAAGTTTGTTCCTGGATAACCAGGATCTAACCCAATGAGGCCGTCACCATTTTATTGCCCAACAGTTCTGCTATGTATGAGTTTCAGAGAAAGTGTTGCAGGCTCCTGCTGGCCTTGAGATTTGAAATTAAAATAGCATACAACGAGGTCAGAAGGCAGGCTGCAATGCAAATGAGTTTCTCATCTTGCCATTCCTCTCATAGTTTTACATACTGTCTCCTCTTACTTGGTGTTTCCATGTATTTCAAGCCTGGATGACACAATTTCTTTTTTATTTTTTCCAACTAAGTGTTGAAGAAAGGATTAGATTTGATCAGTCCATGACACCTCTCGAACAGCATTTCCTCTCACTCCCTTTGTGCCTTCTGATGCCTTCACTTTGATTTACATAGCAAATGAAAAAGTAATAAATCCCAGCTGCTGTTAGTTTGAGATTTGGCATTTGAGCAGCATAACAATTACATTACTGGAAGTTCTGATGTCCCCCCTCCCCGTTTCAATGCAGGGCATTCCCAAGGTAGCTTCTACTTTTGTATGGTCAGATTATATTTTCAAAGATACATAAAGATCAAGGTTTGCCTTTTAGTCTTGCTCAACTAATTAGTCAAATGACAGTCCCTGGGTGTTTGCAAAAACACTGAGATAATGTGAGTGGTGATGGGGTGACGTGATAAAGACATATGCTGGATTTCACCTTCAGCATGACAATACAGAGATCTGTAGCAGAAGAGATGTCCTGGCAAAGAAATGTGGAGTGGGAAGGAGCAAAATCCTTCTTCAGAAATCAGTGCAGAGGCTCATGGGCTTAGCTACCCCGGATACACAAGCCTTGTAATATTGGTGCTTATTTTGCTGCAAGTCCCAGGTACTGGCATCAAGGGAGTACGGAAGGAAGTACAGAAAAATTTCAGTAATTTTATCTGTCTATCTATCTATTTTAAATAAGCTGATACAGCTTTTCAGGATATTTGAGGCTTCCATATAATGATAAAGGTACCCTGATGTTACCTGGTCTTGTAACGGTGAGTGTTTTCTGCTGCTGGTTTGTTCATTAAATGCAGCAGGACAGAAGTGTCAGTCAGAGATGCTGACAGGTAGATGGACAAAGTGCATTAAATGCAATGAAGAGTTAGAGGGAGGAGTTTATAAATTTACATATTGGAGAAAAATAATGAAGTCGATCTCAAAGGGCTTCAAAAATTCAGAGACGCAACAGAAAGATAACCCAATCTTTTACTTAAAAAATATGTCCTCTGGGATTTGGAAGCTGATATAGGAATCTGATATTTGGGGTTGCATTCCCTTAATCAAATAAGGGCAAGAGCTTTGGTACAAGAGAGGATGCAAAACCAACCTGGAGTGAAAGCTATGCAAATATACCTGTCATGGAGGTGCCCAAATGCCTGTGCCAGAAAGATTGAGAGATTTTCAGCTTATGTAAATCAAAGCAGCTACATCTAAACCAGACAGGTCCATGGAGTCAGAGCCCATGGAGATTTTTGCAGTGGAAAAAGCACACGTGAAGCCTTTCTGCCAGGTGGGAGAGGGGGAGATGGCAAACCATCATCAACACACACCAACCAACTTTGCTGCCGATGGGCAAAGCCATTGAGACAGCAAGTAAGTGACAAGTTAAAGGGTTGTTTCCTCACCAGACCTGAGCGGCTGTCAATGAATTTAATACCAAAGAGAAAAGAAAGAGAAACACTCCAGGGTTTGGTTTTGTTTTGTTTTGTTTTTCCTCCCGTATTTTTGCTTTGCATCTGGAACAGAAGTTGTCATATTTCCCAGTAATAGCAACTGATTTGTATTCAGTCAGAAAGTTTGGCAGATATATTAATTTGGAAGTTTCTTGCAAAGATGATCCAGTATTTACTCTAGTATGACTGAAAAGGCTCCAAATGGAACTATAATCCATAAAATAGGTCTTGAATGATGTTATTACAAATTCAAATTATGCCCTGAAATGCCAGGCTACAAATGAAGACTTAAAGGGAGGTGAAACCTAAGGCTGGTGTTAGTATGCAGCGCGGTGGGTTTGTTTGTGACAGTGTAATCGCTGGAATTTTCATGAAATAACCAAAGAAAGTGGTTTCTGAAGGGAATCTATTTGCAATGGAGATACCCTGACCCGCATAACAGTGGCACAATGACCTACTGTCCACAAAGAAAGCGAGGAAGTCAAGCTAATGAGTTCTACTATTAAAAATCTTCCTATCTCTTGTATTTACGTAGTGCTGGGATATATATCATATGTGTGTAAAGAGCTCCAGCCTCGTGTCTGGCAGCACCACCAGGCAGGAGGGAGTTTGCATCCACTAAGTAAGTCATGCAAGCCCCTAGAGTGGAGAGATCTGGAGGACTGAGCAGGGACACAGTCAATCCACCAAAGCAAGTCCTTGCTCCCAAACACCTCCTTGGTGACCCTCGTGTGAGATTTCAGGAAGGAGTTAGCAAAGAAAGCAGATCTGGATGAAACCTTCCCTCTCAGTGGTGACCCTCCAGCTTTTGGCAGGCAATTTAATTCATGCATTGAGTTTCATGGACTGGGAGGACTGGTGTTCAGAGACTCATGAATGAGTCGTCATCAAAACTCATGAATGTCTTGATAATATCTGTGTGCCATATTCAAGTCAGTATGATCTGGTAAATGAAAAATCTTGCCTAGATAATAGAGACCACAGTGCTTTGGTGCTTTGACCAAGGAATTACTGTCAGGTTGCCTTTTACAGGATTCTGCCCTAGGATAAGTGTTGTTGCTCAGGACCAACATCTGCAGTTTGCAGGCTCTTCCTTTCCTTTGTGAACCTGGCAATCCTCTGTTTGCCCAATGAAAGCACACAAGAGTTGGCTGCTTCCTCAGGCAACCTTGGCACTTCTCAGGCTTGAGCATCTCTTCAGAGGATGCGAACCTGTGGTGGGCAGCCAGAGCAATGTCCTTCGGTCCAGCCATATTTGGTTGCAGAAAACAAGGCAGAGCAGGTGTATTGCAGCCTTACCCTTTTCTTATAATATCTTGTGTTTAGGGCTGAGGGCACTGGTCCTTCACTTTATGCAGCACCTTCTCCTCTATCCCAGATGCTGTCAGTCCATCTCTGTATGTCTTGCCTGTCCCTGTGTCACCACAGTACCTCTCCACATGGATACTGGTGCCAAAAGGTGCTTTGGGAATGACAAAGTTCAGTGCTATCTGGACAGCTAATTGAAGGCCAAATCCTCCACTGGTGGCAGACACTAATGGTGAGGTTTAGGATGGACTTGGTGATGGAGACAGGAGAAAAGTACGAAGTCAGAGCAAGCTGAGGACTGTAGGAGTCAACAGATGCACCACGTACCACGCTGGATCTTGGCCTGAACCCCATCTGGTTAAGCTCGCCCAAGCATCATTTGCTGTGGAGATGGGCTGGAGCCAGCAGCAGGACTGAGAACATTGCCTGGGGCTCTGGAGCTCATCCTGCCAGCCAGGCAGAGGTTGATGCTCCCCGGCGCTGGGTCGCTGCACATCGCCTTTCTGCAGAAAGCCTCCCTCGGCTGAACGTGCTGTCTTTCTTGCTGCTGCTCTGCATGCATAACTAAAAAGACAGTCAAATTATATTTCAGCTAGGAAAGAAGCAGGACCTCTGGGTGCTCATTTGCTGGCACTCAAACCTCCCCCACGTACAGCTTGCTGGCGCTGTACTACCGGCAACTCGTGGCATTTCTTTAATAGTCATTTGTGATGAGCATAACTACTAGCAAAAAGCATGCCGTTGGTTTACAGCCAAGCGCACTTGTGTAAATTTAGTCAGCTACCCTGTGATTGTGTGCACATACAAATAACCTGAGAAAATATTAAAAACTGTAGACACCCACCAACAAGTCCGGAGTGCAGGAGAAAGCAAGCTGGATTCTGTATTGAGTGTGTTGCAATGAAGCATCTAAAGATCATAATTAACCAAGAATTGGAAATTTTAACGTTATTTATGAATTCCTTCAGGTTTCTGAGTTAATGCTGGAGTGTTATTTTAGCAAAATGCTGGATTTGTGGGCTTTAGTTATGGAGGGATTTATGAAGAAGGACACACAACAGCTAACTGGTGTTGTGAGAACTTGCAGAACACTTTGTTAATCCTTCGTTAATCTAATGAAGGCAGTCTTTGGGCTTTTGACAAGAGGCACCAAAGTGAAGCCACTGTATAGATTTTGCAGTACTCATTCTTCTTCTGCATTGCTGCGACCAAGACTGCCGTGCCACTGTCAGACACTGCACAAATTTGTTAACAATGAAATTGCTGCAGTCAGAACAAGACAAAATGTATTTCCCTTGCCTTTTATTGTCCCCTACCCCCTAATACATGGTAATACCCTATTAATAGCTAATACCTACTCTCTACATGTTCCCTGAATTCAAAAATAAAAATAGAAATCAATAGAAAGGTGAGAATACACCAAAGAGCAGCTTTGTCTCCTAATTAAACCAAACTGGAAAGTTACCAGCTGTTTACTATATCTTTAAACACTAAATCCTGGAAATAATTCAGTGCTGTGTGTGGAGTAAGGGGTCACTTGGAGCAGAGTCCGACCAGCAGACCATGCATGAGTATCACTGTAGTAGGTGTCCCCTCGCCTCTGATGGAGGAATTTTGGGGCTGTCCCCTGCAAGCAGCCTCCTGAGCCTGCACATAACCTGGCTGTATAGATCCAGACAGAAAAAAGCAAACGTCTTGTTTCCAGTGGGACAACTTTCATATCTGCTGCACTTCTAATTCCCCACATGCCAGACTCAGCTTTGCAGTGGAGATGAGAGAGTTCAGCTATTTTTGGTCTGCAAATCCCTCAGGACAGAGCTCTGACCAGATTAGTCTTTCAGAGCTCTGCTCCAAGCATCTTCTTTTATTAGTAATAATATAAACTAAAACAGCCATAAACCTGCAGTCTTCGTGTGTTCGTAGTGTGTTAACTTGATTTATTCTGCTTTTGGTAAGACTGCAGCAGTCTCCTCTTTGAGGTGCGGATCAATGAATTTCGGAGGCTTTGCAGAGCTGTTCTCAGGCTGGTTTTGCTCAGGCTCAGATCGATGTATTTTTGGCAGAGGCACATTTCAAGGAGCTGCAATTCCCCCAGCCAGATGCTGTGCCAAGGACTGGTTTGCGTAAGGAATTTAGCAGGAGATGCTGTTTTAGATGCACGATTTGGAGAACTGGTCTCTATCTATTCACAGAGATAAACAGGCAGAAGATTTGTCTCTTCTCTTCTTTGTTTTTCAGGAGGACTTTGGGATGGTTGTTCTGCTGTGCCATATGGGCCACCAACGTGACTGCGGGGCTTGCGCTGCCCAGATCCTTTGGAGACCTCCTTAAGTGCCAATGCAGCTGAGGATGCTCATCCATTCTCACCTCACGTTTAGTGCCCTTCAAAAATCCGTTTCCTGACATTTAAAAAAAAATTTAAAATTGCTGAAATCACTAAAGGGACATTAGCATAAAAATGGCATAAGAAAACAGAAAATTGGAGGAAGATGTCAGTTGGTTCAAAGCCAAGCCATGTTCATTTCCTTCACTTTAAAAATATTGCAGGAAAAGTTTGATTTCATTGCAATTAATGTTTTCCATGGGAAGATATAAGTAATCACAAGAAGAATAGAAAATGAAAATATCTGTTACAGTTATAATTTGGAAATGAAATTATGCTTCATTCTGACTTTAATGTTGGACTTGTGGGAATTTGAGAAACTGTGCAATTTTGGTTTCCTATTTTAAGGCTCCCTTAACTCCTCTTTAAAGCAAAGCAAAATGAAGCATCTCATTTGATTCTTCTACTGAAGAAGAGAAAAAGAATTGATAAAAGAACCCGAAAGTGAGGTCTTTCAGGGTTTGCATTGACTCCTTTCCCAGTGCGGCCTCCAATGGAAGACTCATTGGGGACATCTCAGGACTTTCTGTTCCCAGAGCACAACGTGGAGCAGAGCAGGGAGCTCAGCACAGACCCTTCGTTTGCAGCCAAAGATGCTATGAAGATCTTTATTAAAGAAATTAAAACCTGTGACCAGAGCAGCAGTGATACATCCCATTGCATGTATCAGTTCTCAAGTATTTGTATGGTGTAGTCATCTGGGTACAGGAGCCCTGCATACAATGGTGCTGATGAGCCAGCACATTCACCTTTATTGCAATGATTTTTTCCCTGTAATCTCACAGGTAGCAACACCTCACCACAGAAAAGAGGGAGAAAAGAGAGTTAATGTGAGTTTTGACTGCTTATTTTGTGTTTATCCTTACAATGATTGATGTGTTGTGCTTTGAGGAACACTAAGCTGTAACACTTCTGTTAAAAGAAGGTTTAAGCAGTGGATTTTTATGAACCTCTATATGCAACCTTATTCCCTTGTTGACTTAATGTAAGGAGTAGAAGTCTGCGATGTATTAAGAAGAGTCATCTTCATAATTGCAGTGTGCTTGATGGTGCCATCATGCCACTCCAGGCATTGTCACCACCGCGATAGATAGGGGATATCAAAGGATGTCTTATTGTGCTGGATGTGTCCCATCTCACATCACCTCCAGGTTACTCAGGGACATCTTGGGAATGAAGTAACACTTGACCTAAGCATGAATTATGAGGGTTAAAAGAAGCTCAGATTCAGTGGTTTCTATTCCATGGGACAGCTGCGCAAATGATGCAGTGATCTTTTCGACTGTAGTTCTGTGTGTCTGCAGCCTACCTGTGACTCAGTCCCTGCTGTATTTATCTTCAGGGGCAGAGGCCTCTTTTCTTTCATCAGAGACTTCCTTTTCCTTGATTTCTTCCCTTGATTTTCTTTAGCCATTTCTGAGCTCTAACCCAGGATTTTCCTCTTTCTGGGTGAATCCTGGCCATACAAATCAAGACGCATTGTGTTTTTATTTATTCCTAGCTGGGTCCTGTTCACTCGGGGCACTTGGGGATATCAAACAGCGACATCACCAGAGGAAATGGCAAAGTGGAAAGATCAAAAGGGGCAGTGATGGCTTCATTGGATGGAGAGGAAGGATGCAGCGACAGGTGACAACAGATTGTGATTCTTCAGCAACACAGCACGAGTAAGTTTTTGTTGTTCTCACTGGGATTTTAGTAAGAAAACAGCTTTGGTTGAAGTAGACAAAGCAAAATGAAAAAGAAAATAGGAAGACAGAAATGGAAAAAAAAGCTGGAGCTGTCATTTAGTCAGAATTTATCTTGTGAAGTAAATACAACATTTTCTGGGCTTTCATTTGCACATCAGGTCCTTCCCTGAGCTGTCTCGCTTCCCCTCCGCAGTTTCTATCACCATCCAGATTGAACACTGAACTATTTCCAGCATAAGATAAGAAGAATATAGCTTTTCTGTTTTACATGCAGCAAATTCCATCTTCAAGGCCACTTCACAATCATAAGAGGCTCCTTGGAGTCCCTCTTTGATATATCATGTTGTGTCCCCAATAAATCCTAACGAAAGCAGCTCTCCAGAAGCATCTCACTTTTTTGCTCAAGGCTTCAGTGCATCATATTCAAATGTATTTGCTTGCATTTGTCCAGCACCGAGGATTTTGTTGCATATTGTTGGTGACATTGTATCAACAGCAGATTTAGGAATATTTTATGTTGGTACACATCAACCGCGCAACATGAGTACAACTGTACTGTTAGAATTGCTCATAAGCTATGTTAATGTGAACCGGTCTTTTGAGCAGCTCTGTCCCCCAGCTACTTTGCTGCATGGGTTTGAGTAGCTATAAAAATAAACAAACAATCCCCCTGGTAAAGCAGCTTAAAAAATTACTGAAGTCCCCAAATCCCTGTTTTCGCACAGCTGAATCAGAGTGGTAAATACGGAGGTATTTACCCCCCTGAGGAGGTGGGATGAAGCGATCCCAGAAAGGTTACTGAGTCCATCGGCTCAGTTTTTCTGAGGCAGGTGACTGACATTGGTGTTAGTGCAAATGGATGCTCAGGAGAAGGTTGCAGAAGGTCCTAGTTAACAGCAAGATAATTGCTATGCAACCTTATGTTTCCCTGTCGTTTCTTCACTAAATACAAAGCACTATTAAAAAATAAATTAAAAAAAAGTTGTGTGATGCACAGTATAATGCTGAAGAGAAATCTGACGTGATAAGGAGCAAGGATGCAGACCGTGCTGTCACGATGAGCTTTTGGGGTGGGATGCATTAAGCTGTGGAATAGCATCCCAAAAGAGAAGGATGAACACATGCCATTGCTGAAGACATTATATTAGACTGAGCAAAACTCTCGCAAATAGCGGGAAATCGTTACAAAGCTCCTGTGATTCCCTGCCTTCAGTGAGTTTTATGGTCACATTTAATGACAAATTATGCTTTCTAGTGGTCCTTATAACGGCATTATGGGTAAGTATTATACATAAAAAGACATGGCAGTGAGTACAAATATCATAATCTTAGCTTTGGTGCAGCACACAACATACTCCCTGTTGGGCTGTGCACATTCAGTGGGCTGCAATGCTCTCAAAATTTCCCAAAACCTTTATTTTTCCTACTTCTGGGAAGACTTAGATGGACTGCAGCACGGGGAGTAGAACTTCACTCTCTTCACTGTAAAAATCAAAGAGAAGTCTGGCAAAAGCCAAGGGGGAAATTAAATAGATTTTCTGACGTGCAATGGACATGGCAACGTGACAGCATCAGCACCAACTGTGACAACTGCCTTCCTGTCCATTCCAGAGCAAAAATGCATCACTGAAGGTGAGAATCAGCTGCAGGCTGTCATGGCTAGAGGGTTGTTAAATCAGGACATCAGCATCAGTTTTGTTAACACTCAAGTCAAAACCCAAACCAGAGCGTCTTGTTGCTTGTTCCCAGCTTTGATCACCTGCAGGCAATGGACCCAGACTCCTCTCACTCTTGTCCTTCCCCATGCAGATAAACAAGATGTGCACCCCTGTAATGGCAGCAGTTACTGTTGAAAGAGATACAGGCTGCAAAGCATCTGAGGATTTGGGTCCATGTAGCTATAAATATTTCAGGCTCAGAAGGAATGCACAACACAAGATCATCTTCGAAACCAACCAAAGCAAAATTCCTATATGAAAGTTTAATTAGGGGAACAAATGAATATTTTCATGTATATCCAAATAGGAATGTCTTCATTATCAGTGTCTTGTGTGCCAGCATCCCTGAGGCCATTACACTGCATAAAATTGATGGAAGTTTATTCTTGCTTCAGCCCTAGAGTATTCGGTCTGTACAAGCTAATGTTTCAGTTGCTTTTTTGCTATTTCCTCATTAAAGCCTTTGCTTGACACTCACAAAAGTTCTTTGTCTTCCCTATGTTAAGCGAACACTGATTTGGCTGCCCCCAACAAAATTTGCAGTGGAATGAAGTTTGCAGACATCACCTAAAACAGCCCAGACACTTTTGTTCCAATGACAGTGCTACAAGACCTATATTTAGCCATTCCATGCAGAGTGAGAAAAAACAGAAATAATTCTAACCTTTGTAGATACTTGAGTGTTATGAGATTGGGTGGCAATAATGGGGAAACACAGAATAATCAGCTCAGAAAATGGCTTCCTAGAAGGCATTACATAAGAAGTGATGGTAAAGTGTTTTTTTCACAGTAAAGCAAACTAATAATGCTCTGGGATGTATAATATAGGAGAGCAATCTCTGTTGTATAGGAGGTAAGTCTTTTGAGACAAATCAGCAAACCGAAAGCCATGCCGTCACTTTTATTAATCTGGGATGAGAAGTCCAGGATTCCCTGCTTCCCGATTCTCCCTGGTGCTGAGCACCCACTCACGTGGCAGAGATACTCAGCCATTCCCACCATCAGCTCCCTCTGTGCTCTGTTGGCTTCTTATGGAGCTCAGGTGACAATTAATAAGACAGATCTGGAATTAAACCCATAAAAATCAGTGAGACACCTTCCACTCTACCCCTTGTGCCTCAGACCAAGCCCTTGGGAAGGGATTATCAAAAGAAAGTGGCAGATCAGCTGTGGAGGCTGAGCATGAGGTGTAGAGCATGGGATGTGTAGCAATGCCTTGCAGTCTACTACAGATAATAATGACTGAAAATCACCTTTCATTATTAAGGGTTTTCAAGCCACTTCATCACCTCTGATTTTGCAGGTGACTGCAGTTGCAAACAACTTTTGCTCTCACACAAGAAGAGCAGAATTTCCGAAAGGATTTCCCCCTGCAAAGAGTTTTCGTCTTGTTCCAGGGCTGCTTCAATCCCCATCTTGTCTTTGTGACAGCTTTACATGTTGTACCTCCGGAGTCCCTGGGGCAGTGACTTGAACTGACGTCCATCTGCTAATGTGAGAAGAAGGGCGAAAGAGGAAGGACAGGTTTGTAAATTCAGAGATTCTGCTCAGGGCCTCTGTTTGGTGTTGGTGAAAGGAGCTTTGGATGCTACAGCATCCTGTGCAGGACACCGACTGCTGCCATTCACTGCTCTGATGGATGGAGCAGCGGGGCTGATTTATGATCACCCATGTCACACAGACACTTGCCCTTGTCCCTGAGCTATGAGAGGCTGTAAGAATAAAGGAGATAAATGGCAAAATATTGCAGCTGCAGACATAATTACCTTCCAGAAATGTAAAAGCAAACCATTTTTCCTCTATTCCTAAACTCTTCAGCACTGGATACCTGCAAGAAGGGACTAGCTTTTCAGGATGCCATTCACAGGGGTGATAACATAGGATATGGTTTTCCTTTCCTAATGTCACATCTACAGACTGTGGTCACTCTGTTCCTCTCTGACTGCTTAAAAAGCTCACCAGATCTGTTCCTGGTCTTAAGATGTTGGTACACAATCAGTGCACTGACACCACTGTTTCTGTGGAATGGGCCAATAGAGCTATCTCTATGTTGGTAAATAAAATTGGTGACCTTCTTCATCTTGTCTATGGGACACAGTTCCTGTCCTGTGCAGTTGGGCAAGCTGTGTTAAAGAGCTGTTTGGGAGAGCAAACCAAAGGAAATAGACTTTCAATTAAGGACCACAGATTATTATGGTCCACAGCCTGACTTTATGCTTAGGTGCTGCTTTATTTACCGGGAAAAATATAGCCAACAGTGCAGAGTTATGACAGTTCTTCAGTTTTCTCCTCTCACATGGTTCAATTGCTGGTTTTTGACTATTTCCTTTTCTTAAGACCATCATGTTTTTTCTTTTAAGCAAGGAAGGTGACAGTCATCTTAGTAAGACACAACCCAGGCAAACTGGTGCATTCTCAGCCTTGCGCTAAAACAGTGAACTTATTGAATGGAGCAGCAATTCTGCACTGAGGTCATTTTCAGCACCAGAGCTTCCCATGAACACATCTTTCACGTCTTGACTGCAGAAGTGTTCTGGCTCCCAGCTCTCACAGAGCATTTCTGGCTGAGAATGAACAGTTTGGACTGACATCTGTCAGTAACGACATCTGGCTGACCATAAATGCTGTTATCAGGACTGCAGCTGGTAGCAGTGGGAACACACATGGAGCAGGTCCCACAAACCTTTATGCCCATAGCTTCATCCTAGTCCTTCCTTATGAGCCACAGTTCTTTAGCTGGGATGCTCCTGCGTTGAGCCCATGCAGCAGAACCCACACACTTCATTCTGGCAGGGATATAGGGAAGGAAATGGGACTGCATGGAGAACCAGTGGTAGTGAAGAGACATTGCTAGGACAGGAAGTTGTTATCCACAGCTGCTTTCACTAGAATTCTATTCCTTCTCCTCCTCTGTCTGAAATTTAAAGGAAAACCTGTTCACGTCCTTCAATAACATCCTCTGGACAGAGTTTGGGGTTCTTGGATCAGGATTATGAAGGGATGGAGATGTCTTCTCAGCCACTTTTGGGCATCAGGAAACTTGCAGAGGTCCACACATATCCCTCTGCTCAGTCTTTTCCTGGCAGATTTCTGCCTCACATGCTGAGATTTTGGGGTTGCCTTTCCCTGGTGCCATCATACGCAGCAGAGGTTGATAGGTTTTGTGATTCAAGCTTTGTGCTCCCTGATTTCTGTGTGCCTGCCCCGTGACCTTGGTGTTAGGCTTGCATGAGCGCTGAGCATTCACAGCTGTGTATGGAGAACCAGATCCAGGACTTGTTAATAATGCTCAGTGGGCTAAAAGTACCATAATTGGTGTTTCAAGGCTGATCATCACAATTAGTAGAGGCTTTCAACCCTGAGCACTCTATGCAGCTGCTCCCAGCCTGTAAAACCACCCCTTCTTCACTAGGAAAATTAAATGGGTCAGTAAATACATCTGATTTTGGAGCAGAGTTTGAAAAGCATACAATAAACAAGCACTTAGATGGCATACTGAACAATGCTAAAAAGCAAAATATTGATTTTCTCTTATTAAGGGAAGGGCCTCTATTCTTTGTGCAAGAAATGAGACGGAGGACCTGAGAATAAAAATGGCATATGACTGTGAAATTAAAGATAGCATCAGAAAGAGCTCTACTTGGAAGCTGAATCTGCATATGCAGCTTTATCTCTTGTCTTTCCTTAATTTTAATTGTTGGTGTTATATCATTATAAATTTTCTTTTTTTTTTTTTTTTGTAAATAACATCCACAGATGCTCACTAAATCAGCATGCACTTAATGTAGTCTTTTGTAGTGTCCATAGCATTTGTTAAGGGTAGTGCCTAATGAACATCGTCAGCTGAATGAGTTCAATTAACAGGGGACACAGAACCAGCTTTTTGCAGAAGGACATTTTCTCTCTAAGATGCCTTTCTGTTCTATAAAAAGCGGATTATATAAATGTGGCAAAGGCTCCCATCTCTAGAAGGAATAATTAAGATAGTCAAACCATCCAGCCATTAGTGACAATTTTTTTCTCTTTAACCTGCTAATGCTTTCAGTGTTGAGCAGAGGCATCCGTTTATAAGGGCAGGTCAAGGTATCATTTCCACTAAACCCTGCAAAAATGTTGTTGGAAAGATGACTTCTTGCTTGTTTTTGGTCAGAGTGGGCAAGTGGTGCTACTGCCCTGGGGAGATGGCAGGAGCTCATCACCACAGCCAAAATCAGGTTTGTAAGGTTAAAACATATGGAGATTTGGACTTTTCCCAGCCCAGCAAGGTATTTCAGATGCACCTATGGGTTCTACAGTGAGACAGAGAAAACCAGAAAAGACCTGGGATGCTCAGTGATGCCAGAAATCACATCCACACTGAGGTTGTTTCGTATCAGTGCAAGTACCTGAGCTTTGGGAAAGGTCTGGGTTTGTGTATCTGCACATCTGGTTCATTTCTATAGTCTCTCCTTATCTCAATAAAATATTGCTAATACGACTTTCAATATGTTCTTTCAATTTCTTCTCCTAAACAATATGATATCAGCCTCTGAGGCATTGAGAAGAAAGTGAGCATTAATTAAAACAACTTCAATATGGAAATGCAATTTCCCCATATAATTTTCATAGATTAAATTCATACTGAGGGCGAAGAAT
>NW_010194286.1:0-12372 GCF_000695765.1 Mesitornis unicolor | reverse complement strand
CAGGAATGTGACATCAGATTGCTACTGATACCAGCCACATAAAAGAGAAACAATACAAATGTGAAAATGCAACCCTTTGAGATTCCTTAGTTTGAACATGAAAAAACAGAGAATCCTGTTTTCCCTTTGGGCTTGCTGGAAGTTATGACGCACTGGAGCTTTTAAAGAAATGAAAAATATGGCACTGATAATTTCCAGAGCAAGATGAAGACGTTCCCCAGGCTCTTCTGATGGATAGTCCCCGTGGCACAGCCCTCTTCCACAGAGACCTTGTGCAGGGAAGGGAGACAGCTGAAACTTCAGCACATGGGGCAGTAAAGTGTTAAGAGTTGATCCATGAGCCTCACCCCATGCTGGCGCACCCCAAAATCTAGCTGCTGGACCATTAATTTGTGACAACTTCAGCAACAGCAGAGCACACGTTTTCCAACCCAGATAACTTGGAAACAAGTTGTGCCGTATGTTTGAATGTCAGCAAAGATGTGATCTCAAGGAGCAGATGTTGTTATCTTTGGTGAAATTTCATCTCTGCATACAAATTTATGGAAGACTTGGGTGATTCCACTGATCTGAGCTGAAACCTTTACTGCCCACTGCAGGCACCCTTTTGAGTCCAATAAACTCGTTTTTGTGAATGTGAACTTCCTTGATGGGTCCATTTATTCTGAGATTATGCTATGTGTACTTTCTGCTTTTGACAAATCCTCATTTGCTTCCGAGAGGACATTGAAAGATTAGAAAACTTTAACGCAAATACAATTGAGCTGGCCCAGGCACTGAAAACTACTCACAGTAGCTGAGTTAATTAGGGAGAATGGAGCTAATAAAGGTAAATAAGTGTTAGCCATGCATTCTTTATAAATATGCACAGCAAGGCAGATGCACAGTCGTCTGGTTATTACATGGCTGAGTGGTAGCTGCCGCTTGATTACAAAGCTGTAGTCACAAGTTTATCATCTAAATAACTTGGTAATCAGTCTTTTGCCTCAGTTTTCCCTGATTAAAATTGCTGCACAAGTATCTGCTCTTTCCTAGTCTCTTTCCCCAAGTGAGTTTTTATAGACCACACTGAAGGAAGATATTTCAAAATGTCCAAGATTTGCTCTCGGAGGTTGTTGCCCTCACATTTGAACTTGTAAGTGCCACTGAATGCAGATTCAGAATCTGGGGGGATGAAGGAGGAAAGAAAAAGGTGAGCAGAACAGTTTGGAGCAAAGGCTCCAAGGCCGTTACAAGCTCTTCTGATCTTTGGTGCATTTATTTGCTGTTCTTAGAGTCCTGATTTGTGTATTTGCCTGCAGACTCGGCTCCTCCACGGAGCTCTGGGTCTGTTGAACAGAGACCCCTCAGTGGTATCTTCTGCGGAGCATGGATGAGGAAGCAGATTTTGCGAAGCAAAGATTTTACCTTGCATTTATCAACCTCTTCTGATTACAGAGAAATTGCTCCCATATTTCTATATTCTCGACACAGCTGCCTGTCTCTGAAATGTCGAGAAGACTGCTGGAGCTCTGCTGTCTGCTAGGCTGATACCTCTCCACAAAGGTCACGTTGTGTGCGCTGCGAAAGTGCACAAGGCCTTCATTTGCTGCAATGCATCTACGTAAATAAAAGACAACTGCAGAGTTACATCCTGATCATAACAGTAACATGGAAGAGGATGCAGAAGAGGCAATCTGCTCAAGCTGCTCAGTGAGTCTGAAAGTGCTTCAGTAATACCTGTAATAAATAACACCAAATCTGGCAATAGTTTTCTCTCTCATTTTAGCATCAAAGCTGTCGTTAGGAACTTTCACACAAAGACAAAAAATACAGCCTAATGTTTATGCTTTTCAGAAGTGCTCTTTCGCTAACGCCCTACTGTGTCCAGATAATGCAGCCCTCTCTCCTTCTGCCAGTTCTCCCAGGTCCTCCACCTGACGTTCAATTTTACATTTTTATGAGAAACTGAGCTGCTGATTTATATTTTTCAAACCAGCAGTAGTGCATCAGCCAGTAGAGAGTTTGCAGCAACAACATTTCTAACTGTTTTTGGGTGCCCAGGGATTTTAAAAGATCCTGGCCATTGCTGGCAGCTTAAGCTGCAGGCTTCTGAAGGTCTCAATTTTGGGAAGGGAACAACCTGACCTTATATATCCTGGGCCTGGTCCAGAGCCACTAAACTGGGGACATTTTCAGTCCTGCATTTCTTGAGGCTCAGATAAAAGGCTGCTCTTCACTTGCTCCTGGCCTTTACCTCCTGCATTTGCCATCGGTGCTTCGTGTCACTGCCAGCAGCACAGAGCTGCCTCCTGCCTGGGCACAGATGTCCTGTAAACCAGCACCATAACCATGGCAGGTCATGGTGCAGAGCAGGAGAGCCACCACACCATCCTGCTGCAGTCTTGGACGAGCTATGAAAGCTGGATCCATACAAGATAAGATTCATTTCCTGGCTTCAGCACAGACCTATCATCCTTCCCTGTCCCATCAGTGGCAATGGCAGACCTGTGCCCTTCACCTGGCCTGGTATGACTTTGTTTCTCATGTCAGAGAAAAAGTGAGAAGAGTGTGATAGCGACACCACGCTTCCAGGTTCTTCAGCTCTTGCAGAGCACCTCCTTCATGGCATTCAATGGAGAATGAACAGGTCCATTGAGTGACTTCTGGTGAGTCAGACAGTGGCTGGAAAAATCAGTTCAGAAGCTAAGAAGTCCTTCCCTGTGAGGTGGTGAGGCCCGGGCCCAGGTTGCTCAGAGAAGCTGTGGACACCCCCTCCCTGGCAGTGCCCAAGGCCAGGTTGGACGGGGCTTGGAGCAGCCTGGGCTGGTGGAGGTGTCCCTGCCTATGGGGGGTTGGACTGAGGTCTCTTTGGGTTTGAGGTCCCTTCCCACCCAAACCATTCTGTGATCCTGTGAGTGACATTGGTGGCACAGGTAGTAGAGAGCAAAGTCACAGTCACAGTTTGCAGGAAAAAGCTTGTGTTTGTGTGCTGTCCAGCACCTCGGGGTGCACATCCCCTCACAGAGTCCCTTCTGGGGAAACCTCTGCTCTTGCTGCCCCTCCCATAGCAATGGCTTGTGCCAGCCCTCTTTAATTGCTTCAGGCAACACCAATCAGGTTAACAAGGTCCTGCTGCTTAAAAGCTTGCTGCTATATCATCTTAGTTTGGCTGAAGTGAGCTTGAGCAGCTTCTGGGATGGCTCTGGTAGGACCTTTATCTCCAGCCATGGATGGAGCTGTTTGCTGTCAGAGGAGGGCACAGGCTCTGGAGGAGGGTAAGCTTCTAGTATCATGGATGGGATTTTTGTCTTATTTGCTTTCTACCTGTTGGGCTCCTCTGTCTCTTGCTTGCTGGATGTTTTCTGCTGCATTGAGGAGTCCAGTGTGAAATTGCAGATTAATGATTAATTGCTTCACCCTGCCTAATTGTTGGAGTGGGATCCGGACCTCCCGGAGTAACGATGGAATCTCAATATGAGTATGGTCGTTCTCCTTTATTAAGCAGAGTTACAAGGCTTTTATAGTCACGGTTTTAGTCACGAGCAAAGCACGCAGCGAATACATACAGCTGATTGCTTGCTGTCCATGCGTCCTGACGTATGGACGGTACGCCTACTTGCGGTTAGCGAGTCCGGCTCTTAACTTCCTCAAAGTTGCAGGTTACCCTTGTTCGTACGCTGGGTTGGTCACATCGACAAGATCATGGCTGCGCTGGGAGAGCCAGCACTCCACACCTAATTTTCCTGCTAACTTAGTGGGGCTTGTATAAAAAAATAACACAGTAAAACACAGTCCACAGGTCCCATTAGCAGCCATCAAAGCCCATTTCTACATGGGGGCTGCTCCTCCCCACTGCTCAATGTTTTTGGGCTGAGTTTTGCTCAGAGGTCAGATAATTCTGCTTTTCTGCATCCAAACCTGCTCACTCTAAGTGGGAGTTGAGGTTTCAGTTGCCGGTGTTCTTCCATCCCTACTCAGGGCTTTACTGTTTCAAGGTCAAGAGAATTTGCTGTACTGCAGTGCCACTAATGTATTCGCTATGGGAATAGAGGAGAGGATTTGAATAAAGTTGGAAAAACATATCTTTTGGTGTAGCACTTCATTAGAACTGAGTCTGCACTGCACTTTCCCTCACCCCCCCTTTTTTTTGCTATTTAAATCAGTGCAAACACTAATTAAACGCAGATCTCTCTTCTTTGGGCATTTTCAGATTTCTCCAAAGACAGGAAGGAAAAGTATAAAAACACAGAAAATTCAGGAACTGTCACAGAAGTTTGGAAAGGTATTAATATATCACTAAATCTGATTCAGTTGTTCCATGTGGCTCCTGAAATCTGTTTCTCTGAAGGTTGCTGCTGCTTAAACCAAGACACAGAAAGTGAAACTCAGCTTTGATTTAAGAAACATGTTTTAAGATAAGTTTTTCCAGAGAAGAAGCTTGGACATGAGAAATAAATTTTCTGAACTGAGAGTCAAAAAAGAACTGGTGGTATGTTTTTTTTCTGAAAGAAAAAGGAAAAATTTTAAAAAAATATCTGAAGGTAAATCAACTTTGTGGTAATTTAGGAAAGTTTTGTTTTAATATTTGAAGACCTAATTTTGAGAATGGCACCAGCATGATAAATAGATGCTGTTTCTCACACAGCTCACCTGAAATAGAAATAGTGAGAGTCTCATAAGGGAAGTAATCTACCTCAGCTCTTCAGCTGAATTTTTCTCATTCAAGTTGTCTGAGAAGGTCCAGGTAACGATCTGCAGTCTGGGTGCTTCTTTTCAGCGAAGTCTGTCTTTGAATCCTTGGTGCCGGACAGCTAATGATCCAGCACGCTCAAAGCCTGGTGGATCACAGCCTTTCAATGTGTTTTTTTCTACTTGTTCACCAATGCACTTCTGCTTTTTTGATCCTACTGCGAGCAGGCACTGTCAGCAGCTACAGCTGGTGCAAGGGACAATGTCCTATGTTACCCGTCAACTACAGCTCCCAAGAGGCGGTACATTAACAGGGAAAGTCTCCATCTCAGCCTTTACAGCTCCCAAAACTCTTTCTGGCCTCAGTCCCTGCTCAGTGTGAGCTTCCAAACCTCGTCTCTTCTTGCCTTTTTTCTCCCTTGCTTGTTGGAGGAACTGCAACAGGGGTAACTCCAATATTTGTGCCACTTGTCTTAACTACGATCTTAATCAGTGTCCCAAGGTTTGCTGTCCCTTCCCTGTAGTTACCAGTGGGTTTAGTGTCCTTGCAACGGAGCTGGGACAGCAGCTCTTGGAATGGTGACAACACATTTTCCCCCAAATCAGAGTGATCTGGGTTGGAAGGGACCTTTAAAGGCCACCCAGTCCAACTAGAGCAAGGACCAGCCCAGGCTGCTCAGAGCCTTGTCCAACCTAACCTTGAACATTTCCAGGGATGGGGCATCCACCACCTCTCTGGGCAACCTGTGCTGTGTTCCACCACTCTCATTGTAAAAAATTTCTCCCTTGTATCATCTAGATTTACTCTCTTCTAGTTTAAAGTCCTCCTTTTTCTGGCTGACATACCTGTAGGAGCCCTTCTCGTTATTCTTTGCATTGCTTGCAAAGCTCCCCAACCATGTTGCAGCGATATCCCCATCCTTCACCCTCATGCATGACCCAACATTATTCTCTAGTGCAGAAGTCCACCCTGAAGCTTTCTATAGCAGGGAAAAGGCCAAAGGGAATTTTAATGGGCTCCTTTTTATGACTTTCATTGTTCTGAAGCAGTCTTATTCAAACAGGCTCTTGGAAGAATTTCTGTGAGCTCTAGAGGATCAATTACAATGAAGAGATGATTAAAGAATAGATAAAGGTTTTTAATAAATTATAAACTTCCCACAGAAGTACTTTAACAAAATGAAGTTTTGATGGCGGTGATATGATATTGCCTTATGATCATTTCCCATTTGAGAATAGGAGATTAGATAAAGATTAGTGAAACAATGGAGAAATGGGAAATGTGAAGTTAAGGTTCAAATGCATAAGAATACTACAGTGATAACAGGAATCATGTTAAAATCAGAAAGTACATAATTTGTATGGCACCCTGCATTATTCACCAAAAAAATCTGTAAATTAGGTCTTGGTCAGCATGATACATGCAAATACTCATAGTTTTTGATATTCAAACTGCAAGCTGTGTCGTTTGACACAGACTTAAGATCACGCAGCACGATGCTGTTCTTTGCCTGGATAAATGTGGATTCTGAAGTTGAGTTTCTGGGGCAACCAATATTTATGAATTTAGAATTTGTTTTCCAAATTCATTGTCTCCAAGAAAACTTATTTCAGTAGAGTCAGTCCTGGCTGGATGATAGGAAAGGTGCTCAAAGTGAGCTCACTGGATAAATAAACAAAAATAAAATGTATATTATAAGAAGGTTTTCACCCATTCATGTTAGGAATCAGAAAGCTGCTCCACAGAAATTTAAAGCTTAAAAAAATTAACATCTTTCACAAATCAGAAAAGTGGAAATGTCCAAATGGAGTGTAACAAATGAATGAATCCAAAGCAATTAATATTGGGGAAAATATTAATATAATATTTGAAATTAAGAAAGTTAAAGCCATACAACTTCTGGATTTCTCTCCCCGGTACAACACAAAACATCAGATACAACACCGATATAAAATATGGTATGCCAAAATTAACTGCAACCATTAATAAATGCCAACAAACATAAGTCAGAATAAGTCAGTACAAATGAAAAATTTTAATCTAAATTGTTTTGATGCCCTTTCTGCAGAGAAAAATCAGTGAAGTTGGCTCCCATGAAACATTTCTATTTCAAGAATACCTGTGGAATCGATGACTTTGTGGGGAAAAAACCCCATGATTCGTGTTTACTCATCCCAAAAAAACAATGCAGATCAGAGCCATTCTGCAACATCCATCATTCCTTTTCAGGTTGCTTTTTCTCAGGACATGAGCATGGGCTAAAAACCAGCAAGGTGTGTCTGAATAAACTTGGTGCCATTTTCGTTCCTAGTAATGCTGTCAAACTCAATTACATTTCACGCTGATGGCATTTGATTTCTCAGCTGTTCTATAAATACATATTTCTTTTTTACAGGAAACAGTGTCTCAGAATGTCGTGTGCTAGTAAATCAGCAGAGCTCGATTAAGCCCAGGGAAAGATGCTGATTTACTCTACTTGAGGTTTTTTCCTTGTATATTTATTCTCAATGATCTGGGGATATACGGAGATTGAAAATGGCAAATGACTAATGCAGCTTTGTGAATCTCCATCCATCTGTCCAATCTTCCCTGACTTGCAATAACATCTTAGTCATGAGGAAGAAATAATATTTAATGATGTTATTTCTCCAATTTGTTTGCTAGTTGACTAATCGCTCATACAGAACTAGTGTAGCATTGCTCTTGGAGAAATTAAATGCAGGTCTTGAATGTTGCAAAAGAGTGAATCCTTGCTCTGATATTCAGTTTACATAGGTCTTTTTCGTGTCTTTGCAGCAAAGCCAGTCTTACATATAATGTGTTATTTACCCCCTCCTGGTTATAAGCATTACAGTCGCTGGACAGCAAAGTGAGATAAAGATGAATATAAGGGTTGCAGATTTTACAGAGGAAAAGGAAGCATCTGAATGACTGCTATGTAATTCTTGCATTGTTCTTTCTAAAGCAAAGCCCCCTCAATTTAATAATAGAGTTCCCTGGTAAAGTGAGTCATATTCTTGGAACTAGATCATGAGCTGCTTTTAATACTAATCTTGTTAATTTAGGAATATTTTCAAAGGTTTTACATGTTGCTATTTTTGGGGGGGGGGCTGGTGAGCAGCAACTTTGATAAATATTTACTTAATTAAAAAAATAATCTTATTTCTGCCTAGAGATGTACCAGAATGACCTGTTGGACGTCACATCTGTGGATTAACATTTTAAATATATGATGGTAGGGACTCATGACTGTTCTGTACTGAGTTGTGGCCACGACTGAGCAGGCACTAGATTTCAGGCTAGTGGTTATTTCAGCACCTGGCATTGCAAAATAAATTCTTTGGCTGTAATGTGTTGCAGCACGGAGCTGCACATGAACAGAAACATTAATCCATTTTTCATTGTGAGCTACTAGAAAAAAAAAGTCTTAAGAATAACATCTGTCAGAAACTATGAGCTATTGCTCAGCTGCTCTTTTTGAATGAGGCGCATAACTCATTGCGTTTGTTTGTACACCTACCAGTGATATGTGCACCAGGATCAAAACTGGATGTCACCGCTGGAAGTTGCTGCTGTTAGACGGAATTGCAGTCATAGTGTTTTGTTCTGATGCCAAGTTGTTATTGAAAAGGGCTGAAATACCAATGAATGCAGGCTGCCTAAAAACCTATTTGTAGAACTTTTAAAGCACTGGCTAACATATGTTTTTTTTTTTTCTGAAAAGGAATGGAAAAATGCGCTTCCACATTTGTATTAATTTGGTGTTTCCTTGTTGAAGAAGTAAAAGTATCTAAAGGAAGTGCTGAATAAACCTGAATTTTCAGGTCTGCAGCTGGTCTAGGTACAATGATGGTATTGGTACTGATGTCATCTGTGACTGTCACAAGTACTAGAGTAAAAAGGGATGAATTGCACACTGCCCTGGCCAGCTGTGATAGCTGTTATTGTATTCATCAGATATTGAGAAAGAAGCAGCATATTTAAGCCAACGCCTTCAACCAATAATTAAGATCTGAGTTTTAGGAGTATTAAATATAGACCAGGGGAAAAAATTACATCTATGCCTCCATGTCCTCAAGACAAACTGATAAAACAGAAGAAGAGAAAGAATAATTAGGATTAAACTTCACATAAATCTGCATGTCATTTGCATAAAAACTGATCTCTTATCTGTATTTTCAGATCATCTCAGTCAAAGGGAGCTTGTGGAGGCTGAATAAAGATGAGCCCAATGAGAAACCCTGTGGGGCATCAGAGGAACCAGACTCTGTGAAATTGGAGCGGATCAGCAGATCTATGTGAATGTGATGGATACAACGAGAAGGAAAAACACCAGAGCCCAGCCAAAAGGCAGCTGTGCCGCAGGTGTGAGGTGCTCAGAATGGGCTGCTCATGCCCGGGTCCTCTGGTGTCATTTTGACACTTGTCCCAAGTCTACTTATCTTATACAGCCCCCTTGCAAAGGACCCACCATTTCCCGAAGAAAATTCAGATTATTAACAAAGAGTTTCTCTGTAATGCAGATTTCAGGTGTTGGGTCAATCTCAGTGAGGACCATCTTCCATTAGTCCTTGTCTTTGAGCTGCAGGAGATGATCTCCCATTTTGAAATTTTGAACCCAGCTACTTTCTCTGAGATTATTTAAGGAACACTGAATGTATTTTTTGCCTTTGTGTTCCAGAAATACAGGCAAACATCAAAATCCTCTCTAACAACCTTAAAGGGCCACTGCTGTATCCATAATAGCAATAGGGGACCCTACCATAGACTCTTTATTATCACCTACTATGGAGTCTGAGCTGGACTTAGTGGTTGGACACCACAAAATGAGAAGATACCCAAGTTGCTGTCCATGGGGACCAAGGAGTGTGGCAAAAACCAAAACGATGTTGCCCTGTCTATAAAGCACTCCTTTCTACATATCTTTCCTCCCCAGAAGTGTTAGTAAGATGATGAGCAGATGTCCTTGCGGGAATCCTTAGGTCAGAAGTCTAAGGGAGTATAACTTGAAAAATCAGGATTCAACAGAGCACTTCAGCAGGTACATGCATTTTGTTGCAGAAAGTCCATGTTTAAATACTTTGCTGATTCAGGGGCTAAACTAATTGGTGGTGATTTTATTATCCATACCTTATACATAATTTCCACATTAAGTTCCAGATATTGTTTTTGATGAATTCAAACAATTACACCATGCATCAACACCATTTATTAAAATAGATTATTGCCTGCCCACCTTTAATTAATGGTGCTAGCTCTGCTGTACTTCTGGACTATGGACAGAGAGCTGGTGTAAATCAGCAATACCCCATTATCGGCAGTTGTAGGAAGTTAATTTAAACCTCTGAGAATCTGGCCCTGTGTGCTGAGACAAGTTTTTGGAAACCTATGGTCCAGGTGGGTCACAGTTGGTCTGATTAAAGTACATGCAAAGTTGGCTGGATGGCATCCAGAATAAGCTGATTACCCAGTGGTGGCCTGAAAACACATAAATCATGTGTTCAAAGTATTGTGCTATGGTTTCTAATAAGCTTATCTCCCAGCTCCAGCAAGCCACCTTCTTATAGGGGAAGCCAATAAATAAACTGTAAAATGAAATAGGAATCTCAGAAATTATTGCTGTTGTTTATAATTTATTGTGTTGCACTGGCGTAGAGGAAAGCAGTCTGTGCAAAGGGGGATCACGCACTAAGTCACACATCAAACCCAACAGGTACACACAGAACACAGCAGACCTAAACTAACATAGAAATCTAGCATTGCCCTCACCCCACTCCCTTAATTTTTGGACAGCAGTGTTTTATAATCTCATTCAGAAAACTTATCAAACTTCACCTACTAGCTACAAGCACTCAGACTTCCTACACACACAGCAAGTCAGCTACAGCATTTTCTAATTTCTAGCCCAGAACAACTTCTAGCCTGTTCAAACACCATTAGTTCTTGTCTCAGCATTTTTCTTTAATTAAATAGCTCAGTTCCCTTCTGGTGTTAGGTTTGGGGTTTTTTTCCCTTCTGGATATATTTATTAAAAAAATGCGTTTCCTTTTCTTTTGTGAGACCTGACATCCAAATGACCTCAGGATAGATGGATTTTCATGAGTAGTCTGGTTCCAGGGAAGACTTTCAAGCACGTCTGGGGTAAGAACCAGTGGGTTTAACAATGTAAATGATATCTGATCTAACTGGCTGTAATTGCTGGGCTAATTAACACAATGAAAGTGTCCTGAGGATACTACCACCCAACAGACTTTGCAATTGGTTTATCACCTCTGCAGTGGCAAAAATTTGTCATTCTTGATGGCCAGGGACCAGTAATGTAGAGGAACCACATCCATTTGCATGACACAGCACCTGGATGAACTACAAATTTCAGCAGAGAGAAGGGCAGAGAAACCCATACTTTGGGTGTGGAGTTTAAGGCTATGAATTTGATGTAGGGTGAAAGAAGCAGCAGGGCAGTTTTGGATATTGGGCACTGCACAGATTCAACTTGATGATGTGAGGAGCTGGGAAACCCAGTCACAGAGACAGAGTTTGGACAAGGACATACGCTTCCTAGACCTTGCATTTGCCATAATATCCTCAAAACTGCATGACTATGAGGCAAATGATTAGATGAGATCTTAGCTTATGATGTTGACCAGAATTACCTTTTTTTTTGCATACCTCATCTATATTGTGCTCTTACTGCTCAGATTTTAATTCTTTTGTGGCTGGGGATATCTCCTTGTTCTGTGGATGTCTTTGTGCTGCCTGGCACACATAGCCCTGCTCCAGTTTTTGCCCTCCTGTGTGCTACCATATTAAACAGCACATTCACATAAAGAATTCTAATAATGCCGAAAAGAGAGAGGAAAGTATGTCATGAAAAAATCAGGATCCTTAGAATGAGATGGACAGATCTCTGCAACCATCATATGGACAAGGTGAAAGAAAGGCACTGTTAGGAAAACCGCTTTCTCCTTAGTGACTAAAATAACATCTGATAGACTGCAGAAATCAAGTGTTATGTATATGCATTTTTTTCAGAAAAACACACTACTGAGGACCATAAGCATATTGCAAGGTTTTACTTTTTGTCATTTCATAAAAAGGATTTGAGAAAGTGCCATAGGTGAGGGGGCAGGAAGAGGGAATGGGACTTCATCCTGGTCAGCTTCATCCTAATGGGTATATTTGCAAAGTGTAAATACTCTCATTGGGAACTGCTGCTTCCTCTGCAAGTGCACCAGGATTTTATGTAAAATGTAGTTAAAATTGCAGCTGTGTGCTCATTCTGATGCAATTTCAATTGTTAAATATGCTCACAGCTAACCCATGGGATGCATTTCCCAGAAATCTAAGCCCAAAGGCACCCATACCCACTAAATGTTGTGACCAGTTTACTCTCCTCCACGAACACCCAACTCGTGTTTCCAGTGGTGATATTTTTTATAGAATCACAAGATAAGAGAGGAAATTCACATTGTGAAATCCTTCCCTGTGAGGGTGGTGAGGCCCTGGCCCAGGTGGCCCAGAGAAGCTGTGGGTGTTCCCTTCCTGGCAGTGCCCAAGACCAGGTTGGATGGGGCTTGGAGCACTAACAAAATTATGCTTTTATGTGGATTATGACTTTTCTTTCCCTGCCTTTACCTTTTTCCTCTTTATGTTTAATAGTGCCACAGAACATTGGGAGTTGGAAGGGACCTCGAAAGATC
>NW_010194285.1:0-12321 GCF_000695765.1 Mesitornis unicolor | reverse complement strand
TGTAGTTCCCTGGGTCTTCCTTCCGGCCTTTGTTGTAGTTGGGCATCACATTTGCAAGCCTCCAGTCGACTGGGACTTCCCCAATTAGCCAGGACTGTTGGTAAATGATGGAAAGTGGGTTGGCGAGCACTTCTGCCAGTTCCCTCAGGACCCTGGGGTGGATCCCATCTGGCCCCATAGACTTGTGTATATCTAAGTGGTGTAGCAGGTCGCTAACCACCTCTTCATGGATTATGGGGGCTTCACTGTGCTTACCATCCCTGTCCCTTCGCTCAGGGGACTGGATACCCAGAGTACTACTGGTTTTCCTACTAAAGACTGAGGCAAAGAAGGCATTAAGTACTTCAGCCTTTTCTTCATCCCCGGTCACTATGCTTCTTCCCACATCTACTAGAGGGCGGAGACTCTCCTTAGTTCTCCTTTTGTTGCCAATGTATTTATAGAAACCCTTTTTACTGTCTTTAACAGCACTAGCTAGATTAAGTTCTAGCTGTGCTTTAGCCCTTCTAATTTTCTCCCTGCACAGCCTCACGGTAGCCCTGTACTCCTCCTGAGATGCCTGCCCCTTCTTCCAAAGATGATAAACTCTCTTCTTTTTCCTGAGCTCCAGCCAGAGCTCTCTGTTCTGCCAGGCTGGTCGTCTTCTCCGCCAGCTCATTTTCCAACACATGGGTATGGCTTATTCCTGTGCCTTTAAGAGTTCCTTCTTGAAGAGTGACCAGCCTTCCTGGACTCCTTTGCCTTTCAGAACTGCCTCCCAAGGAATTCTGCCAACCAAGTCCCTAAACAGGTCAAAGTCTGCCCACCAGAAGTCCAAAGTGGCAGTTCTGCTAGCCCCACTCCTTTCTTCTCCAAGGACTGAAAACTATCATTTCATGATCACTATGCCCAAGCCTTCAACCATCACATCCCCCACAAGATCTCTGTTTGCAAACAGCAGGTCCAGCAGGGCCCCTTCCCTTGTCGGTTCCTTCACCATCAGTGTCAGGTAGTTATCTTCCACACTCTCCAGGAACCTCCAGTACTGTGTTATATTTCCAGCAGATATCTGGGAAATTGAAGTGCCCTACAAGTACAAGGGGAAGCAATCACGAAGCTTCTCCCAGCTGCCTATGGAATAGGTTAGGTGGTCTATAACAAACTCCCACCATGATATCTGACTTGTTGGCCTTCCCCTTGATTCTCACCAATAGGCACTCAACCCTGTTGTCACTATCGCTAATCTCTTGGCAGTTGTAGCATTCCCTAACATACATGGCCACCCCACCACCTTTCACCTTTCACCAATTCACACTTAATTTTCATATTCACTGAATATTTTCCAGCACCTGTTCATATTTCCATAAGAGTGTTTTTCTCTTATGCTTCCCTGCCCATATAATACAAGTGGTGGTGGCTTTAGGAACTTCATTGCAACATTTTATTAAACGGATGTGGATGTAGATAGATAGATACACTCTTGCACTTTAAAACAAAACAAAACTAAAAAAACAAAACAGAAACAAAAAAACAAACTTTAAAATTGAGAGCTTTTATAGCATTCTAAAAACTTCCACCATGGTCTGTGTTAACACATTTCTGTTCTTGCTTGCCATGGGATGGAAGATTTCACATGACCAGAAATTGACGCTTTTTCATAAAGCATAAACCCATTAAGCCATAGTTACCTGTTTGCTTTGAAAGTCTGAACATATTTTGTTCAGTAGCCTAGTTGGGGATCTCTTACAAACAGGAATGTGTTTGAGGAACACATTTTAAGAATAGATTCAGTACAAGTGAGAAAATAGGATGTGTGACAAAATAAAACAAAAAACTGACACAGGGTATCTTGGTAATTCAAAATTGCTTGTAATTTTTTTTGGAAAAATGCTAATTACCTTGTGTTTCTCAACAAACATTTTAAGTTAAATGATGAGCTATTTTCATCAAAATTATCTGACATAAGGAAGTGACATTTTTCTTTCATAAAATGTCTTAACTACTTGTTGAAGTAATATCAAGGTAGAAAATGTAAGTTTCTCTTGAAATACTACTTTTAAATGTCATGAAAATTTGCTTCTCCTGATTGGAAGCCAAAGTTAATTGATGTCAGCAAGAGAAAATTCTGATCTCAATGATGCAACCTTATGAAGAGCAGTGAGACTTGAAATTTTTACTTGATTGACTAATTTACAAAGGCAGCATAAATTTTCTGTCATCTGAAGATAACATGTATTGTTCTATATTGCAAATACTATAGAGACAGAAAGCAAAAAAGGCTACACAGTTTTCTAATATTTAAAGTATTTGGTGCCTAGTAATATATTCTTTCACTATTATCTATTCTTATTTTTTTCTTCCCTGTTCTCTTTTGCACTTTTTAAAAATGTGAGTCGTACATTCTCTGTAGTTTAATTTTTGCAACTTTGAATATTTTGTTAAAAATAACTAAATC
Source organism: Mesitornis unicolor (assembly GCF_000695765.1). Taxonomy (NCBI): domain Eukaryota; kingdom Metazoa; phylum Chordata; class Aves; order Mesitornithiformes; family Mesitornithidae; genus Mesitornis; species Mesitornis unicolor. The sequence continues at coordinate 9,887 of NW_010194285.1, read as the reverse complement.
AAAACAAAATAAAACCTAAAGGAATCTTTATTCTCCTCGGAGAAAAAAGCCATGCTGAGAAAACCTAAGAGTACATTTTTGAAGTAGAGTACATATGTAGTGACTGACCTAGTGATTCTAGATGATAAGTATGAGATAAGAGCTCATAACCTGTCCTATAAATTGAATAGACTTTTGTTCTTAGTTGCTTCAAATGGTTGTGCCCAGGTAGGTCAGTGAATTGTGGGAGCATAAGAGAGTACAGTTACCCATCTACAGACAAAAGGAGATAGTTTCACTTCAAGGATAAGATTTTTTTTCCCTTGTAGAACTTCACACTTAGGTATGAGTAGAAGTCTCTATTCTTTCAGGTAAGCAGACAAAAAGTGTTGATTATCTGATGTTTATTGAATGGATTGATCTTTGTGACGAAAAATGCGGTATCATTTAAAAGGACTTTTTTTTTTAATTTTGACTGACATTTTTATTTCTTCCTTGGACTAGAAAACTAGCACTGATATGACCAACATAAATATCATAATCTTCTAGAAAATATTTCAAGAAATTATGTTGTATCACCATAGGTGAACAAAGGGACACAGGTGATATGTTTGTGTGATTGATAGGATTGCATTTTTATCTAACCTGCAAGATCCTAACATAGAAATGTCTGATTTATATTACTCTAATTAAAACAGGAATCTCTAATCCAAAGACAGAACATGAGGAGACCTTTACTTTGTCTGCAATTCAATCATGCCCAAGGTTTACCATGCGCTTTTTGAAAGAGAGGAGGACAGAAATAGCCAGTTGACCTTATGAATGATTTCTGGGGGCAAAAATGTTATGTAAAAGGACATTTATCTATTTATTTATTTATTTTTAGCAAAGTTCCCTGTTTAATGTTCCTTCTGTGCAAATCATGGGGGAAAAAAAGCTGCCAGATAGCTATTATGAATATTTTTTAAAAAAATTAGTCAGAATGTGAGTTAACAGAAGTGAATAGCATAATGAAATATCCAGCTCAGGTGCAATTTATATTGACTATTACGTTGGTAAATAAATCTGTTCCTATAATATATAGTAGCATTTCTCTGTTAGTTTAATTCAGACAGACATGACTATTAGGAACAACAACAAGAAAGCCCTGGGGAATTTTTAATTATTTACCCAATATGGTAGCCTCTCTGCAAGTTCTGATGCCCATATCCTCGTAGCTAGTCATTTTTCTTTGGCTACATTATCAATTGTTGTCATTACATTTTCATTTCAAAATGTATGCACAAATTTTAAAAAGGTGGAAATCCTGTCTGATCACTAATGAGTACTTTTTTTTGTCTGCTTTATCCACAGAAAGGTGATAGCTGTTTCTGGTCAAATACTCATTCAGTTATAATTCTGCACAAATAATTCCCAAGTCCTGATGATTAGACATATTTGTTCATAGTGATTTACTACAGCTGCCTGTGTCTGGTTGGTGCTGAGTCAGACCTTAGGCAGCTCCCACATGAAGAGTTAGAGATGAGACGTGTTGAGCAAGGCGAAGCTTTCGATTACTCTGTTTTGCTCACTGAACCTGCAAGTGGTCTGCCATGTGAAGCCATGGAAAGCTGGCTTAAGGGAGAATTGCTGCAGTTCCTTCACATTTAGAAGTGTAAGGTAGAATTTATCTATGTTGAAAGCAGGCACTGCTAGCAACTGAAAAAGTTTATTTTTTAAAAGCTTATTGAGTTGACATGTCCTGTATGCTTATAGTTTTGCTGAGATAAAAGAAACTTTGGGAACAGAAGGAAAGTACAACATTTTGCTTGAGAAATAGTTCTTGTCTAGACTTTATTTCTAAAGGTAAAATGAAAATGTTGTGGTGTGTTTGTTTTTTGGTCTTTTGTTGTTTTTCTTTGTAGTGTGTTTTTAATTTTTAAGCAAGAGAGAAAGAAAACAAGATTATTTCATTCATTTACATTTTTTACTGCGACAAAATCTACTATTCTCATCATCTTGCTTTGGGAAAAATAATGTTGGTTGACTAATCTGTACATAAATACATATATGTACATATACATTAGTTCTGTATAGCATAGAATCACAGAATCGATTAAGTTGGAAAAGACCTTAAAGGTCATTGAGTCCAACAATAAATCGAAACAGTGTCCCTAAACGCCACATCTACATGTCTTTCAAGTACATCCAACAAATATCTAATCTTCCCCTGGCACAACTTGAGGCCATTTCTTCTCATCCTATCACTAGTTACTTGGGCAAGAGACTGACCCCCACCTCCCTACAACCTCCTTTCAGGTAGTTGCAGAGAGCAACAAGGTCTCCCCTCAACCTACTTTTCCCTCAGTCAATCCTTTTAAGACTTGTGCTCTATCACAAGATGGTGTGCCCCTCACCATCTTCATTGCCCTTCTCTGGACATGCTTCAGCACCTCAATGTCATTCTTGTAGTGAGTGGCCCTAAACTGGACACAGTATTTGAAGAGCAGCCTCACCAGTGCTGAGTACAGGGGGATGATCACTTACCTATTCCTGCTAGTCACAATATTTCTGATTCAAGCCAGGATGCTGTAGTCCTTCTTAGCAACCTGGATGCACTGCTGACTCATATTAAGCCAGCTGTTAACCAACACACCTTTAGGTCCTTTTCTGCCCAGCAGCTTTAAAGCAACTGTTCCTCAAGCCTGTAGCATTCCTTGGGATTGTTGTGACCCAAGTGCAGGACCTGGCACTTGGCCTTGTTGGTTGACCTCAGACCATCAATCCTCATACAGTTGGCCTCGGTTCATCAGTCCAGCCTGTTCAGATCCCTCTCTAGAACCTTTTTAGTCTCGAGCAGATCAACACTCCCACCTACCTTGGTGTAGTCTGCAAACTTATCAAAGGTACACTCGATCACTTCTTCCAGATCAGTGATAAAGATATTAAACAGAGCTGGGCCCAATACTGAGCCCTGAGAACAGCATTTGTGACCAGCTGCCAACTGGATTTAACTGGATTTAACTCCATTCACAAGCCTTGTGGTCCTGCCATCGAGCCAGTTTTTTAACCCATCAACAAGCCTTGAGCAGGTAGTTTCTTCAGGAGAATGCCATGGAAAATGGTTTCAAAGGCATTGCTAAAGTCCAGGTAAATAACACCCATAGCCTTTTCTTCATCCACTAAGTGAGTCTCCTTGTCATAAAAGGTGATCAGGTTGGTCAAGCAGGACCTGCCTTTCATAAACCCATGCTAACTAGGCCTGATCTACTTCTTGCCTTGTATATGTTGTCTGATGGCACTCAAGAAGAGCTACTCCATAATCTTTTCTGGAAGATGATCTTGAGCCTTTCAATGGATATCAAGCGATAACCTCAGAAGATGGTCTGTTTATTAGCTTGGCCGAAAAACTTGGTAGTTTAAATACATAGTAATTTCTTCCTCTGATTTCTTCTTTCCTTTTTTCATTAAACAGGAAATACACTTGCAGAAATAAACAATTAAGGTTTGCAAGAAAATACTGCTTTTCTGAAGTTTTTTGGACAACCTTATGTAATTTGAGATAAGAATCCTGCTTCTTTCTCTATAAAATACTAAGCATGTTGTTAAAGACTGCAACAGACTGAACAGTGCTTTTTATTCAGTCCTGCAGGTTAGTAAGAGTAATTTCTCTAGAACATTGGTTTAAGTCTGTTAAATCCTTTAGAGCTTTTCCCTAAGAGCTGTTCAGTTGTTTTACCAAGTAATTTGGCTTTAGAAAGCTTTCCTCTTAGTAGGTAATTAGTACTGTATTTTCCTGTTAATCAGCTGTCCATATCTAGTGCCAAGTTGGATGTAAATTTTAACAGACTGTAAGACATTGATGAAGTTGTTTCAAATTCAGCAAAATTTAGTCATCAGATGGCCCAGTAGATTGAGACTCCTCTCATCTTCTGTCAATCTGAATCCTAAATCCAAAGTAAACACTTTGATAATCAAACCACAAGCATTGTTAAAATTAAGCTTCATCACAAACAAACAAAATATTCCATTTTCACCAAGAGCAGGTAAAATTCCTTTAGTACTGTCAACATACTGCATATTGTCAAAGTTTACTCTCCTCAATTCCTTGTAGCTTTGCTATAAAAAATAACAAACTTAACTGTCTCCTAGGTCTTTTTATTGTAGGATCCCATTAATGAAACTCGGGTGTCTCTGCTTCTTGAACAAGTCTTTCATCTTTTCAGATAACTGTAGTGGCCCTAGCACAGATCCAATGGCTAATATAAGTCATCTGCTCGATAGCTACCTACAGTTACATGTCTGATAGTAACAATCCATCAGCCTAGGGTCTGCAGGGTCTGATAACCTGTCGTACAAAACCACACTTGTCTACACAAAAGTATAACTTGGAAGGAGTTTAGTTAAAACATTTCACTAGGTGGTGTGAGAACTTCAATTGATATTAACCTGTTTTATATTAATTCTTGTTATATTCTTTAGGGAAAAGCTATAAGCTAAAAAACTTTGTATTTAAACTTTAAATCATAAACTTTTAAAAAACTTTTATAAATAGTTTAGGTTAAGCTGAACAGCTGTTAAAGGTTAAGACACAAAAAACCCTGTACAAATTATTAATGGGGACACTTTGATTTCATAAATGCTTACCATAACCTTATTTACTTTCTTATAAGGGCATTTATTGAGGAAGAGAAACTGATTACAAGGCAAGCATAAGCTTGCTTGTTTTGTAGGCAGAAATCAGGATAAATTATATTGTGAAGAAGTAGAGGAGTAAAAATTAAAGAGATATATAGATCATCTACATTACTTCATTGTCTTCAGGTCTCATTAACATGTTTAAAAAAATTCTGCTGAAAATACGTAATGATCAGCTGAAAAAATGTGTTACCACACATTTATAGTAATACACAAAAATCTAGTATATTCTGGCTTGAGCGACAGTCTAGTTAGGACTGAACATTTGAATGGCTGCTTTAGAGCTGAAACTTTTGAAATTAGGACTACTTCATAGTTCATACATTTAAAGAACAGATGCAGAGTGTCGTCTTTATTTAAAGGGTGATGGAAGAGCTCCTTCAGATGTCATTTTCTAGAGTTTCGCTGGAGAACCTCCTTTGTAGAAGAAGTTATGTTTAGCAATTACAGATTCCTCTTCAAAATAAGACAGTGTTTTGAACTGTCTAGAAGAAGATATAAGAATAATTTCACACTGTGAAGTTGTCACACTGGAAATTTATTTTGATGATACAAGAATTGCTGGCCAGTAGAAGACTATGCTCTGTCACAAGGTAATAAACAGCACTCAGCATCTAAGTAACTGGTATTTAAAAGAATTTATCATTTCATAATACAAGTTCAGCAATGCACAGGCTCAGACACCCAAGATATTTTTGTGGACAAATCAATTTTATTTTTCTAGTTATTTGCCACTCAAATTAATGTAAAATAAATTCTGCAGATCCTTAATCCCATTGAGTCTAGCCAGGTATGTGAAAGATAAGCCTTGAGACACAGTTTAAGAAACAGGCCATTATCTCCCTTCTAGATGTTTAAATGAGCAGTTTCTAAAAATAAAAATGCTACAGTATTTCCTAAAGTACTAGTTATTTCTAACAATGCCATCTATCATTTCTTTGCCATTCATATGTAGTGCCACCATATCAGGAACATGCCAATGAATCTTAACTTCACAGCACACAACATGGATTAACAAACATATGCCTTATTAGCTAAAATGGGCCCATACATACTTACTAGGTAGACTAAGTTATCAAACAGGCATGTAAAAAATAACCTTTGAGCCCCAACCTTTTTTTACCCAAACAAGGTCACTTAGTGACCTGGGGGAAGAATAAAATTGTTATGGCCATTAGAGGTAAACAGATGTGACAATGGGAAGGTACTGTGCTGCAAGGAGACATAGTGCCCTTTAGTTGACACTTACAGTTCACACCAATGATGTAATGACCAAAGCAACACTAAGTGAAATGGAAAAAGATGCATGTTTGCAACAGCAAAAATTGAAAGAATGAGGGTGAAACATTTAGTCTAGGTTTTCAGGTATGGGCATAAATAGTTTCAACTGGTTACTGAACATTTATTTCACATAATATACTATAGGGAAGAGTATAACCCAAGAAAAGTTGCTTGCTTTTCCTTCCATGCAGCAGGGAACAGTATAGCTGGGTTTCTAGCTGTACAGAAAAGATGAATTGTGCTGTTCCCACTGACTCTTCTTTCTTAGTCACTGTAGCCAAATCAAAAAGGAAAGAACATAAACAGGTGAAAGTGACCTTTTCCCTTGAAACAGGAGGCCATAAAACAGTTTGAAACACCCCTCACATTCTAATTGCTTGGTGATTCCTAGAACAGCAACTCCCTGTTTCAGCCCAGACATGCAATGGTAAGCAGCCAGCCGTTGCAGCAGGCTTCACTGTTTGCCCAACAGACCACAGAGGAAACAGGACATGCTGCTGTCAGGGGCTATTCTTTGCAGCAGCGCAGAGCTCCTCCTCTGCACACAAGGCTGAACTGGTTCATCTTGCTCCGAAGGACAGATGTGAAGCTCCACCAGTTCACCTCCACATTGGTGAGTCTGTGCCTCCTGAAACTCCCATCCACCTTAATATAGCATTCAAAAGGTCACTCTCCCTACAGAGCAGGACTTAGGGCCACTGAACTCAAGATAAATAATGTTCATTCTCTTTAACCAGTAGTAGTATACTTAGGACATCCATGATGCTGACAGTTGTTCTAAGTTAGTATACTCATTCATCTTTATCTGTATGTCTTTCCTTACCCAACTACTGAATCAAGTACTGAACCTGGAAGAATGGAAATTTCTTGTAAGTTATAGAAGAATTGAAAGTAATTATGTTTTCCACTGCTTCTTACACAAGGTTCTGGAAAGAGACAGGGAGAGCAAGAAAAAAAACACCTCCTGTATAATTGTTACAGTAATTGATTATCACAGGTATAATTATTTATGAAAAATAGAACCATATTTTTTGTTTAAATGGTCCATGCCATTTACAAGATATGAGCTGAAACAAAATGTATGAGAAAAGAGTGTCATTTTATTTTTCAAAAAAAGAAAGAGGATAAGTATTTTACAATATGGAAAATAAATTTTAGTTATTAATAACTATTTGTATTTTGCTAAGTGTTCCAGAGCCAGAAATCTCACCACAGTTTTGAGACAATTGTCCTTTTTTAAAAAATCTCTTTGCAATCCCTTTGAACCGTAAGTTATTATTTAAACTATTTATCTAGATTATACTAAGAATCTATCTGTAATACTCAGTGGGTGAAATAAACTGATGGTAAAATGGAGGTTGAATGAGCCCTTCTGAACCTTCATTCTGCATGTTTGATGTCTCTTTATTGCAGCCATTTATAATTTTTTACCTTTCAGACAGTATTATAGAGGATAATTACATGGTCATTAAATTGGCAGAAATTAATACATTTCTCCTTCCAAGAAAGGTTCTTTTCTATTTTGAATCTACCATACACTGTAAAACATGAGCTTCTATGTGACAAATGGGATACTCTGAAGTAGTATATGTAATAAAAGTGATTAACACCATGAAAATAGTCTCACTTCATTTTCAGACAGATGTAGAAACATTTCATATGTTAGATGTTAAATACTGTAGGATTCTCATATTGAGTAATTTGAATGCCTAAGGAGTTTTACTTTGTATTCCAAATTATACTCATTAAAATGCTCTTGGAACAGTCTCCTTAATATTAACTGAGCATTCTTCATTACACAACAAGCAAAACGATTACTTCTGCTGAATTTCTCTTTCTTTGTTCAGTTCCAGCAGTCTTTAACACACAGTAAAGATCTCTGTGAAGCAGACAAAATGCACTATAGTTTCTAAACCACAGCGTTCTGCTAGTGTACCAGAAAACAAAATAAAACCATACCTTATATAGATACAGGGGAATGAGTTGTGATCTTGCTTCCACCAGTTGAAATCTAAGAAATCTGCAGCTATAATGCTATAGCTTTTATTACTAACTTATCTAATACATCCACCAAAATGTTTTAATAATCCTATTAAAACCAAAAATCACAAATGCCTTATAAAAATAATCAGAGGAAAATCCAAGGGCATCTTTCTTCTGCCTTTAACATTAAACCTGTTGAAAAAAGTAAATCACTGGTCATATAGAAGATGCAGAATCATTAATGTTCTATAAAGTCTTATGAAGATTTTTTCCATTGTTACAAATCAATACCAGTTAGCAAAGGAGTAGATAGGGTACAGAAGCAGGTTGTGAAAATGCCTAGCAATTTAGAAGACTTATCTATAAAGTGAATCAATAAACTAGACTGTGACGTAAAGCCTTAGAGAACAATGAAAATCAATAATGGAATACTGTGCAAATGTGAGCAAAATAACAATAAAAGGAAGACCATGCACAGTACTAACAGCAGTAGGGGCTCAACTAAGGGAAACTTAGGTTCATTATAATGAAATGGACAATCAAATGCCTCATATCTGAAGTTCAAAGGGGACCTATAAGATTCCTTCATTGTAGTCTACACTCAGAGAAATAAATTTTACTGGTCTTATTGAACACCTGATTCCACAAAAATTACCAAATCTACTTGCAGTAATGAATAGATAAACATGCATATCCAGTTATATCAGACTAAAGAACTGCTGAGTGAACTATTCATGAGTAAGTGCTAAGCAAATAGATATTCGGAAATTCTTTTATAAAATTACTGATATTTCAAAGTTGAAGACCTCGTTATGCTGAGAGTTACAGTTGTATATACAGGACCATACTTAGCCAGTTTGTAAACTGCTCTTGATTTCAATTTTTCAGTTCTAAATAGACAACTGAAGGAAGAGTTAAAGCTAACCTCTAGCAAGACTTCAGATTTAACTTTTTGTTCTGTTACATTTCTACATTTTAGTGCTTGTGATGGAGGAAAAATACCCTTTACGGCATCTTGCTTACTTTTTTATGAGCAGTTTGCTAACCTTGCAGCAAAAGTGCATTTTATACTTTTTCCTCTGTAGTTGGAGGTAGTAACTATTACTTTGTTGTTCAAGTTAATAGAATGTCCTAAGGTCAATTCATGTTCTGTAATTTGTAGATATTTTTGGATACTCCGGTTCGTTTTTTTTCATGTTATACACTTCTGTTTCCCAGCTTACTCCACAATGCCTATCAGAATGATTTTCATAAAGACAATTGTTTTGGTTAGTATATTTTTTTTCTGAGAAGTCTGTCCGTATCTTGCAATCAACTTGCACTGTTTTATTTTATTATTTGTGAATGCATATATTATTTTTCTTCTTTTGCCACAAAAAAGTTATGTATGTAAATCACAGAATCGCAGAATGGTAGGGGTTGTAAGGGACTTCTGGAGATCATCCAGTCCCACTCTTCTGCCAAAGCAGGTTCACCTATAGCACGTTGCACAGTATAGCATCCAGGTGGGTTTTGAATATTTCCAGAGGAGACTCCATGACCTCTATGGGCAGTCTGTTCCGGAGCTCCGTCACCCTCAGTGTGAAGTTTTTCCTCATGTTCATGAAAGTTCATGGAAATTCCTGTGGTCCAGTTTGCTTCTATTGCCCCTTTTCCTGTTACTGGGCACCACTGACATGGTGGTGACATCCTCCTGACACCTGCCCTTTAGGTACTTATAATCAATTATAAGATTCCCTCTCAATCTTCTTTTCTCCCAGCAAAACAGACCCATCTTTCTCAGCATTTTCTCATAAGAGCAATGCTCCAGTCCCTTAATCATCTTCATAGCCCTCCACTGTACTCTCTCCAGTATTTTCTTGTCTTTCTTGATCTGGGAAGCCCAGAAGTAGATGCAGTACTCCAGATGTGGTCTCACAAGGGCAAAGTAGAGGGAGAGGGTCACAGAATCACACAGAATCACAGAA
>NW_010194284.1:0-36041 GCF_000695765.1 Mesitornis unicolor | reverse complement strand
CTCAGGCAGATCAACACTGCCTCCCAACTTGACTTGATACAGTCAGACAATACGGTTTGAAAAGATACAGATTCAACCAAAAAGTCATCCTGAAATGACGCACAGAAACACTCCAGCCCAAAAAACTAGAGCTGGTATATTCTGAAGTCACCTGCATTTCAAATTACATTGTGAAACGCCACTGAAATACTCCCCTTCTCCTTTCAGCTCACTGTGAGTTCCCTGTGGAAAACAATATGCTGCTGCAAAAACTTCTCAGCAGCTCCATTTCTGAGTTTTGTTTGCAGAGCATTTCCCCAGCCCTGATGCGAAGCATTTCCCCAGTCTCTCTGCAAAGGCAGGAGCGTGCTGCAGCCCACAGGCTTAAATCCCAAATGAAATTTGGCTGTGCCGAAGTTAACACAAGGCTGAAACCTGCTCTGTCCTTACTAAAATCTCCTGCCACGAGAGCATACTCTTCTCACTGTATCTGTTTTAACAGTAAGCGAAAAAAATGGGGGTTATTAAGTAGAAAAGCCATCCCTGTTCATTTTTTATGTTTGCAGTGGCTGAGGATGCTACGCTCAATATAAAAGCTTCCAGTTCTTCATACACATTTCTGCTGCATCTCCACATGGACCTTGCTGGGGGAGAGCGACGGTCGCCCTCATTTTGCTATTAAAGTGCTAACAACTTGGAAGCCTTTTTCTGATTCATCTGGTCCTCCCAAAATTGCTTCGCTTAAATGGGAAACATCATAGCCAAGCAATGTCACCAGCTGAGCCATTCACAAAACATGAGCTCTGTGGCTTTGGCAGACTGTGGCTTTGCAGGGTGACAGGTCACACAGTCCTCTATCCAGAGTAGCTTTGTGTGCCTGTCTGCGAGTGACTGCATGCATATATCTATATCGCATAGATATATACATACATATGTATGTATCTCTCAGAAAATAGGCAGTATCAGGACGAAAGAGATTACAGTTTTGTGAGGAAAAATCAGAGTTCTTACTACCCTTTGCTCACCATAGCAACTCACACACACACAGGGGAAGAAAAAGAGGAAAAAGAAAAGCTCCCACCTCATTTTCAACCAGGCCTTCAACAAGAAGAGCAAAGCTTTTACCTTCCAGGCAGGGATAAAATGTATCCTAGCAGTTCATTTCATAGGCATGCGTGGACTTTTCAGGCAAATACATGTTTTCATTCCCCTGCTTGAGAATTCAGCAGTATTAGGAAATGGCTGGGTACTTCCCAATGCAAACATTTCCACGTCTTTTAATGGCTGTCTTACCAGCCAACAGTTCCCTACTTCCTAGGAAGCAAACAGCTTCCTACTTCCCATGATGCTACACGTGCATGCACACTTTTGCAGACAGACACATTGCTAACCAATTCATATTTCACTTTTCCAGCAAAATAAAACAGATAGAGGGTAAAAGGAAAGGGGATAGCATCGTATTTTCCTGACCATGACGTATGTTTTGGCAGCCCTTAAAGAGCCCACATGGCAGCATGGGGACCACGGCGTGCAAGGTGCTGTACAAACACACACAGGATATACAGAAGTTAATTATACACGTCGAATCCTTCCCACAGCATGAGGATACAGCAATGCCTGCTAAAGTCACATCAGAGAAATCCACTGGCATCAGCAAGCCCAAATTAAGCAAAAAATATCTGCGGTTTACAAACAGGTCACTGAAACACAGGAAGGTTAAAGGGCCCGTTCATGGACACGCAAAAAGTTGCTTGTGGAGAGGCCTGAACATAAATCTCCCAGGTCCCTCTTGACGTCTTAAATGTGACCTATTTGCCCTCAGTCAGGAACCTGCATCGCTCTGTCTGCTACTTCACTTTGTGTCTCTTTTTTGCCTTTTTTCCTAGAGAAAACAGCTCCACTCTCTGAAATCTGCTGCTAGTATTATGGGAGAAAATACTATATAGTTCACCCTCAATCAAGGCCTGATGTCAGAGATGTTCTTTCACAACAGCTATACCTATAATATTTTGAGTACCTGCAGAAAAGCCGTAGCTAGGCTACGACTGAGCTCATAACCTAACATCTTCCACAGAAAGGATCTGATTTGCCATAGATTTCTACCAGCATTAAGCTGAGACTCCATTGACTTCTGGGATAAGAACAAAGTGTGCCAGCCATCAAGAAAAGTCATTAAGAAAAAGTCACCTTGGCCAAAGAGAGACGAGCCCAATTTGCCTTCCCCTGTGCGTCACCTCCTTCCAGCCTCTTGTCACTGTGGTCCGAGGAGACTCCAGCGCTGAGGATGCCGAGGAGGGAAGGTGACACTGAGCAGATCTCCTTCCTAAAAAATCCCTGCCTTTAGCAGCAACCAGCACAGCTGAGGCTGAGGACAGACAAGGGGATGTTGTAGCTCCGTCCTCAGCAGAGCCCACGCTACCAAAGCGCTTCCCTATTTTATATCACTCAGTGTAAGCATCGTTTGGCTGCTGATCTACCTCTTATTTCCCCCTGACACAATAAACGTGCCACCTTGCCAAGCCACTCTTACAGCCCGGATAATATTGCCCGTCCTGCTGCCATCCCAGCGCTCAGGAGGGCCCGGGCATTTGCAGAAGGGTGGCTGACGGGAACACAAACCCGTTTTCCTTGGGTTTCAAGGTCAGGAGACAAGTCCAGCCCATGTGCAAACAGCCTAAGCCACAAAAAGACCATTTCTATTTCGATACACACACTAATAAATCATTTGCTGAGGTTTTAGTCTTTCAAAAATAGAACATTTGCAGCAAGGCTCAGAACTCCCATGGTCTTAAATGCTATGTTTTAACAGGTTACGTAGCACTGCCCTCTGTGGGGCTGCAGCTCTGTTCCTCAGCGATGTGTGCAGCAGGATCTCAGGTACATCTGCCCAAATTGCCTTCCCACACTGGGGTGCAGATAAGCCCTCACAGAGGGAATCGGCTGATGCCCCTCTCCACTTGCTGGATTTCTGGTTTACTCTCCTAGAAGAATGCTTAGGGGGGTTTCTCACCCCACTCCCTCACCTTTGATTCAACACCAAATTAAACTGCCCCCTATTTTACCTCTTGCGCTCTCTGAAAACACATCTCTACTCAGGAGAAGACTGAAAGGGGTTGGTAAATAACAGCACATCGCCGCCACGCTGGGAACGGTGCTGCCGAATTTAATGCGCTCACCCGGTCCCTTGTTTGTACGTTGTCATTCACGCTCTTGCTTGTCTAACACCGTGATGGAGCATTTCCTCTGAGTAAATGTGTGTTCATCTTCTTTGCCGAGGCATACACGGATGCACAAGGTCTCCTTGAGGATGTAAATTCATTTTCCTGTCTTTTTAGTGGAGTGGCTGATTTTGGAGTCATTAGCTGATCCGCACTGGAACTTCCTTGAGCCATTCATTGAGGTACACGTCCAGGCAGGTGAAACTAATGGTTCTGTTTCCCAGCCAGGATGAACCAGTTCATTTACTTGAGTTGGACATATTAAGAGCAGGAGTCTACTTACTTTATAGCCAAGAATTTTAAAAAGAGGTGGCCAAGGGGCACTCAGCAAAATCAGCATTGATTTTTCAGCGCTGCCTGGAACACAGCCAGGTCTCACGGGGCCAAAATAAAATAAATACAAGAGCCAAGCCTTAAAATGGTTAAAGGGAATAGAGCATACAGGCCTGTCAGCCAAAAGCAGTTCGGGCAGGTGAGAGGAAATGGGCTAGGAAAGATTGAAAGGACGGAATAATTAACCGCACTTAACATGGGTGTATGAGGGCAAAAGACTCTGTCAAGTTAACGCACTGCTAATTTTGGAGAAGTCCTAAGGTCGCTGCCACATGATTGCATCCTACTTAGACTTTTGTATGCGGGATCACAAGGCACTTTAATCACTAAAGTTTGGAAGCAGCAAAACAGATTGAACGGATTTAAAAGGAATTAATTGACAAGCCTTGGTTATTGGGGGAAGTCTTGCAGACCAGAGGATGCTGCTAGTGGGGTCCTAATGCATATTCACTTGCAATTCTTGGATATCCTGAAGACAGGAGCAAAGGTTCAATGAGAAACTTCCTCCTGCTTTTGTCTCCAGCCAGGCTGGAGTGTCAGACTGTCCAACTATACCTCCCAGCATGAAACGTCCAGCTTGTTTGCTCTGCCAAAGAGGTTATGGTAAACTGGAAAACAACTGGAACGTCTCCAGACTGCTGGTGTCCCAGCAGACTTCCTCTGCTGCTCAGTTCTGACCATTCTTAATAATTTATCTATATGTCTCGGGTTTGATTAATACTAATTGACTGTCAAAAATGCAGCTGAGTGCCCAGTGTTCTCCCTGCTGTCCCTAATGGAAGGGTGCTCTATGAAAAAGAGTTTTGTTTTAACAAGCTGCAGCATCGCCCTCACCTAAAGCACGGATCCCTTGCAGGAGACCCAGCCCGACAGGGCAGGCAGCGGGGCTGCAGCCAGGACCGCAGGACCAGGGCACAGCAGCTCTTGCTGTCCTTCACGCTCACCTGCGAAACCGAAATCACAGCGAGATGCGACCCCGTGTGCCGTATTCCCAAGCCCCACATTGAGCATCACCTTCCACGCCAGTGACCCAGCCCTCGCTGCTGCCTATTTATTTTCCCCGGTCGCCTTCAATAAATGGTGACGTGGGGTCCTTAAAATGCCCTGACGGTTCAGCTTTTGGATAAATTCAACTGGGCTCATCTGCAGTTGTCGCATCTATGAAAAATGCTGCTTTTTTGCTGCAAACAGCTGGAACACGTTCAATTGAATTTCCATCGAGACGGGGTTTGTTTCTGAGCTGGTGACTCATGTTCTTGTCTATTTCTGATTAAATATTATTCCTGCAAATGGCATACACATTTTTTTCCTATTTAATTGTCATGGCTGAGGGAATTTAATCTATGCACCAATTCAATAAATTGTTACCATCGGCCGGCCTTGCGAAATGCAAGCGGAGTGCCATTGCACACATGGCTACGAGACATAGATGTACGCTCCTGACTTTGGGGGAAGGCACTGGAGATGAGCTTTGTTTCCCTCAAAGAGAAAGGTGCAGCTAAAAAAAGAAATCAAAGTGATGCTGCATGCACAGAGCCAGGTGTCTTACGCACAAACAAAAGTCACGAGCAGCAAAAGAGCCATCCCGGTGCACTGTGATATTTAATTGATGCAAGTTTGATCTTCAAAAAATCAGTGGGCAATTCCCACGTATGCGTGTTCCCCAACTGGAGGAAGAGCAGCTGGGGTGCTAATGGCGTTATCCCAAGCCTTCTGAAGGCAATGAAAGTTATTTTCATCTGCATCTCTGGGATTTGCAGCATGTCAAAAACCGAAGGTTTTGAGGTGCTCAGGGCTGCATTTTTGGCTGCTTAATTCTCACCTGTGAGGTTGGGTATCCAGAAGAGCTCAGCTCCACCTAATGCAATTCAGACAGAATTTTTTCAAGTCCCTTTTTATCGGTAGACAACACCCTAAGAGCCGCTGAAGATTTGTGATTGTGTTTGCTGTTGAAGTCTGTCAGGTTTAGAAGTGTCACCATTGCTGCTTCCTCACAGGAGGGGCATTTTCGTCAGCTCCAGCATCTGTTCAAGCCCCTGAGGGGTCTTTGACCCGACCAGGCTGCCTGTGCTGAGGAATTGCTGCAATGTGCATCACGTATGAGTTCTCCACAGTCCACAGAAAAACCTCCCGCCACTCATTTCTGGTGTTTGTGGGAATCTCTGCAAGCTGCTGGATGAAGACAGGCCATTGCCTCTGCATGAAAACAAGAGAGAGCTCATTTCTCCCCAAACCATGTGGTGTCCAAACGAGATCAGATTGGCAGGGCCTGGGTTTCGCATCAGGAGATAATCGTGAGTTAATATAGAGCAATGGTAATGAACAATAAAGAACGCTTTGTATAGTTTTATAATCATCATACGGCACCATTATTCCCAAATGCACCCATAAATCTGCCAAAGGAGGCAGCTCTACAGCAGAGACACTTTTATATGTATTTAAAAAAACGGGATAAAAGTCGTATCAATCCTTGGCAGGCCTAATTTAGTATCACACAACATTTATCATAATACCAGTAACATTAAACTAGATGCCCACTGCACCGTGAGCTCACAGCAGTTTATTTCAGGCCAAAGAGAACTGCCGCACTGTGCAGATGGGGGCTTTGCCGCCAAGAATAAAGCACTCGTGAAATGAAATAGGGAAACCAACATCTCCCTCTGTGCCATGGACCCTGCTAAAGACACCTAATGGAGGTTCAGGCACTGCAGAGATTTCCAGTGCGGTCTGCACAAGGCACTAGTAAATGCTTTTTAAGAAATGCAATGTAAGCCTGGATGACCCAGCCCCAAAAGGAGATGGTGCTGCAGAGGGTCTGGTTTCCACCTTGTGAAGTGCTTGCGGTACAACCCAGCACACACAGCAGGGCTGTGGATCACACACACTCGGAGGAAGCTGGATCTGGAATGGTTTTCCCAGCCACAGCTTTCACAAATGAATAACACCAGTGCTCACTATCAGAAAAATCTGAGAGCTGAGAGCCTGAGCTTCCCAAATGAGACTGCAGGGAGGTGGTTGAAAATTTCCTTACAAGCTATTACTTGAGAAAAATTGGACTTCCAGCTAATCACAGGCTCACGCACAAAGCTCTGTTTTCAGCAGAAAACTCTTGATTTCTCATCTTAGAAGCTCAGCAAAATGAGAAGCGGATAATGCTTCATGGAAAACACATTTCCAACAGGAAACCAGAAAAGCAGAGCCCTCGAGCACCGCGTCCACAAAGCTCTAAGGCGCTGCTTTGAGACTGAGACATTTAGGTTTTTGCCTGCCTTAGTATTTTAGGTTTCCGTGTTGCATATAGACTGCAACATTATCTATCTGGAAGGCGTTGAATCGTTTCTCCCACCCACACGCCTGATAGCGAAGGTGTGCACCTCGGGTTTTTTTAGGATCATTTGCAAACACTGCTGTCGGCTGCTTAAACACCCAAGGTGCTTCTGACTAAAAATTTTCACTTCCCAATTTGTGACCTAAGCCAGAAATCTGGGGTTATTTTAAGCATTGCTCCAATAACCATATGTATTCGTTGAGCTGCGCAATCTTCAGGAAAAAAAAGTGATGGAAATGGAGAACTGGAAAGAACCAAGCTTGAAAAATGGAAAACAAAAAACAAAGTCCCTGCTAGTATTGCTGAGGGCAATCCAAAAGGCATGTCTGAGCTTCTTCTAATCATATCAGCCCTGCTCCCCAGTAGGAGGTGAGGGAGAAAGCGTGACACCAAACTGACAAACATACCTTTTATTTCACATCAGCCAGGCTACCATGCTGAGAGACGTAATTCAGGTTTTTTTTCTGAGGAAAACTCACTCTGGTCTATTGGGAGCATCATTTTAGCAACCGATCAGTGTGATCCCAATTAGAGAAAGAGCAACCGAAGCTGGCGACAAGGCCCTCGGCGAGGGTCGGGTCCTGCACCACAGCCTGCAAACACATTTTCCTGTGCCATTATTGTCCCTCCTGCCAATGCATCCCCCCCAAACCTGCCCGTGTGTCCCATTTCGCCAGCGATGCGTCCCATGCCACCGCGGTGGGTGGGAAGGATGCGCCTTCGGCGTCGTGTGGAGCAAAGGGAGACAACAGAGAAGGGTCGCACACCTACGCGCTCCAGGGTCTGCTTACGGTAAGCGGTTATACGCGGCTGTGGATACATCAAAAATAATCTTCATTTAAATCAGACAAATCTGCAGCAGCTCAGCAAGGGAGAGCGGTCGTGAGCCAAATGGCCCAAATCCAGATCAAGCAAGACCGCACGTTGCATGGAGATGCCTGCAGCCACCCCGCCAGTGGCAGCTGGAAAGGACACTTTCCTGTAAGAGCCACCTCGCTGTGACTTTTAATCACTGCATGCATTAACAACCTCACCTTTCTGAGACAAAAGGGCACTTTGTCAAGACGGACTAAGTTGGCCGCTTGATCATTTAATTGCCCTTGTTTAATTATTACAGTTTGGATCACAGAGGCATTGATTTTTCAGAAAGGCTTTGCAGACCTTGCACTGGGATCTACCTCCAAGTGAACGAACGAGTGCTGGGGAATGAAGTCTGCAATGTAAATAATTTAAAGCAATGCATCATCTATTGACTATGTTAAAGAAGAGTGTAGGTAAAATAGGAATATAAGCCATGCCAAGATCAGCTTGAGAGAACAAGCTGCCAAACCGTGATTGTCCTACAAATAAATGTTAGGGGTTTCTTTAACAACCCAGTTGCCAGGCATCAGAACGTCAGCTTTTGTTGAAAATACGAGTTTCTTAGTATTCTAGAACAAAAACAAGAGATAAAAAGATATCAAAATTCAAACCCAAGTACAAAAATAAAACAAAACAAATAAAAGGAGATCCAAAGAACCACTGTTTTGAAAAACAAACCAAGACTGCTATACCAAAGCTATGATTTTTCAGTCTGTTTGTGAGCACTTGAGCTCTGCAGTGTGAGAACACCGTTATAAAGGAAAACCAGTGCCTTCCAAGTTCATCACTTGCTCAAGAAGCTGAAGTCCAAAGAAATTTAGCAGAATGGATCAGAAGGGGCAAGATTTTGAGAACACATCAATGAAACTGTAATAAATGCCCTTTTCACGTTACTTTGTAGAGATTCTTATGACTTTTAAAAATAACTTTATTTCTCCAAAGGCCTCAGCGACAGAATTATTGCATGCCAACCTAAATTACAGCCTGTCAGCAGAAGCAAAAGCCCTAAGACAGGAAAAGACGTTGCAACCTACGGCAGTGGGATGCAGCCAAGACGGTTTAATATGGGAACGTAGGTGGCACGCTGCACCCTTGCAGTCAAAATCAGTGGGCCTCGAGTTTAGGGATCTGCCCAGAAATCTGCGTAAATGGGAACGTATATCAGCTCTGCGGTTTCTAATGAATGCTGCTAATATCACAGCAGGTCTTCAGCTTTGCAGTCCTTGATACAAGGGGAAAAGGATTGTGCAAAGCCATGAGACAAACCCCAAAATTTTTGCTCACCAAGTTATGCAATTATCTAAAAATACCGACTCCCAGCAGAAAGCCAGTTTGCTTTTAAATTGCCACTTCTCATTATGGCAAAGTAGTAGTTGAAAATGTTAAATGAATGGCAAGTTTAGAAAGAGGGAGAAGTGTTTCAAAACCCCCGACGGTTTGGGTTTGGTGGTTGTTGGGTTTTTCTCATCTTCACGTTTTGAAAATCACTTTGGCCTTGAACTGAACGAACTCCCCAGTGACTTCAAGCAGGCACTAGAGACTCCTAAATGTTTTGCGAATTAGTGTTTTCCCACCTCCGTAAAACAGGCTCCCGCCAGTTTGGCAGGGTGAGAGGCTCAAACGCAAGTGCGACAGGGAACCGTATCAACACCTCAGAGCAGATCATCCCTCCTCGATCCGGTGCCACACGACCCTTGTAGCTCAGGTCAGCCCAAAAACGCAAGCCATGTCACAGGGAAAAGCAGGCACCTTGAGTTCAGTGCTACCTTCCCCATCTGCACAAGAAATGTCATCATAGGCCCAGCAATTAATCTCTAATTTTTTAGCTCTGTGTAATGCAAGCGAGTAGCAGGGGAAGAGAAGATGTAGCATCCCTGCTGGGACAGGAGAGGACCTGTTCTCTAAAGAGCACCATGAGGGGAAATAGAAAGGTGGAGAGCTGTTACAGAGATAAGCCTTGTGCAAACTCTAAAATTTCAATATATATTTATTTATCTTTAATTTCTGATGCATTCTGATAGATCTGAATAATTGTATCAAGTACTGTGTTCAGTTCTGGGCCCCTCACTAGAAGAAGGATGTTGAGATTCTGGAGCGTGTTCAGAGAAGAGCCACAAGGATGGGGAGGGCTCTGGAGAACAAGCCTGATGAGGAGCGGCTGAGGGAACTGGGCTTGTTTAGCCTGGAGAAGAGAAGGCTGAGGGGAGACCTCATCACCACCTACAACTGCCTCAAGGGAGATTGGAGAGAGGTGGGTGCTGGGCTCTTCTCCCAGGTGATGGGGGATAGAACAAGGGGAAACGGCACCAAGCTGTGCCAAGGGAGGTTCAGGTTAGAGCTAAGGAGGAAGTTCTTTACTGAGAGAGTCGTCAGAAGCTGGAACAGGCTGCCCAGGGAGGTGGTGGAGTCACCATCCCTGGATGTGTTTAAAGAGCGGGTAGACGAGGTACTTAGGGATATGGTTTAGAGGGTAGACAGGAGCGGTTGGATGTGATGATCTTGGAGGTCTTTTCCAACCAAGCGATTCTGTGATTCTGTGACATAAGCATTTCTTATAAGTGGTAACTGCTGTGCAATGGTTAAAAAAATCAGAGAGGTAGGTTATTACTGAACTCCATCCTCTAAAAAACTAACAACATCTTTATTTATCCTGTGGTTTGGGGTAATTCAAATACCCAATAAGGTGTTTGAGCTGTACACCTTTTTTCTTCAAAAAAATTGTAAAAGTCTCCACGCTTGTGTAATTGCTGCAGCACGTTCTGTGGGAATTATAAATAATTAAAATAATGGTTTGATCATGGTAAGGGGATCAAAATGGTGTCGCAGAGCTGCAGCAAGGCTAAGAGATAAGGAAAACGTAGTGGATTTCTTTGACAATTATGGAAACTATTCAAATACAAACCAGCAAAATGGTTTTAATTTTTCTTTCTGAGGGAGCCATGAATTTCAAACCCTGTGTATTCTAACGGGATGTATATTTCTACAGATATTTGGGTAAAGAGTAAGCACAAAATACTCCTAATGTATCTGACCACTAGCTGGCACCTTCCAGCTCTCCTTGCTTCAGGCAGCGAGACGTGAACAAGCAAATCAAACAGCTCTTCTGCTCGGCTTCTACTGGTTTTTCCCAAGTATCTACACATCTTCTGTCATTACAGGTGGGAAATGATTGCATCCATGATAATTAGAATCAATTTATTATTATTATTATCAATTGCTATAATTAACTCAAATCGGAAGCCTGCCTTCCTGTCACTCAGCCACACCTTTGCTAAGGGAATACGCAGCATGTAGTAATGCAAAGGCAAACGCATTCTGTTATTGCCCCTGGCCCAAAATGTGGGCTAAAGCCATGCAGGGCTTAAAACATGGTTATTTTAGCTCTGTCCACATCTAGCAAATTGAAGAAATGCATATATAATCAATATAAAAGACTTACAGATACACAAAGAGCTACGCATTCGGTTTCATCTTGGTGGTATGAACAGGAAGCTCATGACATACAGGAAATGAGCAAGTAAATTACATCCAGGAGGAAGAGAAGTTGTTGGACTCAAAGTTGTCGTTGTATCTGGAGTGTGACGGATGGACTGAAAAAGGCAGATCAGGAGAACCGTGACAGATGCATGTGGATACACAGACATGAGGGGCTGCATTTATTTATGCTTATATTTATTTGCAATAGTTGCCTTCAACGGAAAGAAAAGAATACAGTTCAGTCCATTAAACTGGAACTGATTTTGCAGGTATTAAGTGAAAAAGGTACCAAACTAAGGACCAGAAAACATAAATATGTATCAATTTAAGACTGTAAAGTAACCAACAGATAAAGAAGATTCTGCACAAGAATCAAAAGACTGCAGATCATTAACAGAAAGTTGAAATAGTACAGATATATATTTTGTCTGCATCCTAATATTATATTCTGTATTTTATAGCTGTATATTTATGTAAACAAAGTATAAAATTCATGGTCCGTTGTTTGCTCAGTGTAGCTACTGGAGTTGTGTGGAGCAGCCCTGAGAGCCAAACTTTATGTGAGGTGTTCTGTGCAGTCAAGCCCAAAAAGCTGCATTATAAAAGATTCCCAATGGCTCTGTTTTCAGAAGACAAACTAAACAGCAAAGGTGACAAAAACACTTGAGGCTTGCAGACCTCCCTTTGCATCCTTCCCCTTCAGCTCCCAAAAACAAAACTTTCATTTTATGGGACTTCAGCCACAAGGGTCACAAAATAACTGAGAATCCTCCCAGATAAGATCTCTCATCCCTGCACTTCCTCACTGAAAGCTCCCTACGTCAAAAGTAAAGCCTCCCACACAGAGACATAAGGAAAGCCATTTAGATTTTTAAATATTGATCTGTTGGCAGCTCACTCAAATTTCAGTCATCCCTTCTTTTAGGACTTGGCCAAATAATGTGTCTCATGTTTAAAGGACCTTGGCAGAGCGAGGGTCACATCTGAAAGCGAAGCATCGGCGGTGCAGGTGGCCTTTGTAGGTAGAGGCGGCTGTGTCGTGAATGCTAATTTCAGTTTTACAGCCTGCAACCCAACGCCAGCACGGACCTGTTTTCCTTTCTCTTTATAAGAGGCAAAAGCACACATGGTCTTGCTGGGCGCAGGCCAAGCAGCGCAGAGCGTGCAGCGGGCACCTGGCAGCACAGCGACGGGAGCCATCACTCGGGAGACAACTTTTCTGCTCTTTCGGAGTGAGCGAGGATCATGCCAAGCCCTAATGTTCCGTACGAAGGAAATGAAATCACTCAACATATTTTACAGCTCAGGGAAAAATGTTGCTTCATTTTTCCTCCAATGAGGTATTTAGCTCTGTTAGCAGGACATTATTAGATTTATTACCATGTCAAGTCCAGGAGAGCTACCAGTTTAACTCTTAATACAGTCAAAGTGGTATTTGGAGGGCAGGGGGGGAGTGCACACATTCGAAACAGGCAGGGATTTGTTTAAAATGCATTAACACCTCTGTCTGAACTGAGCTAGTAAGGCATTTTAGGAGAATGCAATTGTCTTGACAGTTTGGAGGAACATACAATATTAGAAAATGTCCTTTCAGTTAAAAGACCTGTATATAGTTATGCAGAGGATGGTTAACAGCGAGAAAGAGAATAACGGTACAGCTTGCACTTCTTACCTAAAAACAAGCAAAACCCTTCAGGGCCCTGTGCGATTCGGAGTTGCATACGGTGTTTTCAAATGTTGTTCAGGCTCTGGATTTAATAGGATTTAAATCCCCAAGTGCACTGCATTTCCTTAGCTATGCTTGGTTGTGTTTTAAATGCTACTAGTTGAGAGTCCAACACCCGTAACTCTTGCTGAGCAGCACCTTACTCCACCATTTCCATGAATTTCACTTTAATTAGGTGTGGAGTAACACCTAATACCCAAAAGCATACTCTGCTCCACCACAGCTTGCCTCCTCGCCCGCCTGAAGAGGAAAGTAAGAAGCAAAAAAAAGAGTTTCCTATAATACCTCACTGCCTCGTGTGTTCTTCAGTACAGGGTCACGTCATACACTTTCAGTAACCCTTACAGCATCAGTGAGGGCTGTGGCAAGTCCCTGCGTTGCCACAGGAACCTGGGATAAGGGACAGGGCTGGTTAAAAAAGAATCAACCAACAGGCTGCAGCTGAAGATTAGGAGGTGGAGGGGCTGATTTAATGCTCTGCAAGCCACTTTCTGCCTTGAAGACCAAAAATCAGCACCAAAAGTCTCCAGCTCTTTACAAAACCCACAGCAGCTCTTGTGCTAATGCAGAGCATCAATGCACTGTACACCGATTTGGCTAATATTTATTTGTGTGTACACAGATGCGAGGTCTGAAATGCTCACAGTGTGGCATTTAAATCAAGAAATGAAGAAAATTACCCTGCTTTTACAAACGGCTGTAAAATCATGCTGCTGTGGGACTCGGGTGCTCCGCATCCTCTGGAGTGTTTTCCAGAAGGCTCAGAGAGCAGATGCTGGGCCGCCAACCAAGCCAAAAAGCAAACACCACCAAGCATGGGGTGCAGTGAAAGCAGAACTAATCAAACTCTACGAATGTGCTTGATGGTTTCCCCAGCCAGGACACCTTTTTGAGTGACAGACAATTCATCTTTTACCAGCCCCCACTGCCTAGAGATCAGTCTCGTGGTTGTTTTCAGCTAAACCTACACAAACCAAAGTATTTTCACACAGGAAACCAGATGTGACGGGACCTGCCCCAGCCTGTGACAGGGATATGCGGGTTAATTATGATTGATGCCGTATCACCCTCCATAAAGCACCCACTTGCCACATCAGGTGTTTTTACTGTCATTTATGGAGCGATGCTGGAGATGCCAGCGAATGAGGTCTGGGGTCAAGGAGGAAGGGACAGCGGTATGAAATAACCAATTAAGCTTCCCCCGCTTGCCAGGAGGAGGAAATAGAAATACACACCAAGCAAAAGCCAGGACGGGATATTTTTCTTGCGTTTTCATGCTGCCTGAGGTCCCACAGAACCAGCGCTGCTCCTGCTGAGGAAGTCTCGGCCAAGGAGGAGGCTGTCAGGGTTAAGCAGTGGCTCAACACGGGTGAAGGTGGGAGGGGGATGCAGGGCCACGGTGACTGCTGGAGACTGCAGAGGGGCAGGGGGCTGGTGGTGACTGCAACAGCTGTAAAACCAGCAGCATTTTAGACATTTGCCGTCCAACTAACACAGCTCCTTTAGGGGCTGCACACTATGGAAACATCTCTGCTTCCTAATGCATCTTTGTCTTGTAAGAGGAAAATGCTAAGAAATGCATAGGTATGGGAATTAGGGGTGCAAACACACTTGAGCCCTCAGCATTTGTATGACTTTTACCTAGGAATGGGTATATGTGGAACGCACACACAACGTATACACACATAGAGGAACACAGATCCCCTGTGTTCAAGTGTTGGCTGGTTTAAGATGGAAGAAAGGCTGAATTTGATATTTAACCAAAAAAAAGCTGGTTTAAGATGGAAGAAAGGCTGAATTTGGTATTTCACCAAAAAAAGAGATGTCTCTCACACTTAAAACGTGCTCACTGCCACACGATGTGCTTTATGTGCCTTCTTTTGCACACTGATCCCCTTCACAGCAGCTTTCACACCCTTTTCTTTTTCCTTTTTTCTTAAGCCACAAGACCAAATTCAATGACTGCTCCTGTGTGTGGTGGCTTTTGAATTGGGTATGGCTTTGGGTGTTTTTTTGGGGTGCGCCAGCCGTAGCTGTCATCTTCAGTGAGTTACAAATATGGATCAATGGTAAATGAACTATTGTGCTTCGCTTTATCTGTTTTATGAGCTAGACCAACTTATTGTATTTTAATGAAAAATCAAGATAATAAAGCTCATAAATTAATAAAGGCAATAGGATCTGCAGAGCCTGGTATTGAACGAGCTGGGTAATTTCATGTGTGTGGTTATTTATCCTCCAGTTCAAGAGTCACCTTTTTTTTTCTCTCCTATCTAAACTCATCAGAGCCATTTCAGAGAAGGAACGAGGGTAAAAGGAGGAGTCTTAAAATTGGTTTGCTCAGGCATTTTTGCTGGCTGGGGCTCTAAGCTCAGTGCTGGGCCAGAAGGAGCTATCAGAAAGCTTTTACACACTATTTGGAAGCAGTCTGCATGCCATTAAGGCTTAACTGAGCACAGCTGGAGAACACCTATCACTGCCTCCTGTATGTCCTCAGCTTGAATTCTCCAGCTCACCTTCACAAACGCTGTGCCCAGCAGTGGGTTAGGATGGAGGCTAAGGATGCCTTTTCACATGAAAAACAGTGTGCTCCCAACTTGGGGGTGCCAGATTTGAACAGTGTGTGCATCTGTACACAGCCAGGGCCCTCAGAGGGGGAAGGTCCTCAGAGTGGTCTCCCAGATGAGAGGGGGCCTCTGGGGAGTGCTTGGTACTGGATGGGTCCACAGAGAGCAGAAGGAAATTGTGAAGGGTGCTCTCCATCTTCCCAGCTAGCCCCATGCACCGCTGCACCCAAAAAAGCACTCATGAGGGGACATAGATGCCACTGTGTGGCATCTCCTCACCTACCCCAGGAGTGCATAAGCATCTTAGTCTGGATATTTGATGGTTGGACTTCATGATCTTAAAGGGCTTTTCCAACCAAAACCATTCTATGATTTATTCAGAAGTTCAGATGTTGGCTCAGCCTACTGAAAGTCAGTGAATAAAGAATAAGGCTCTTATCTCAATGTACGGCTTGCCCATTTGTTTCTCCAACAAACTCTTCAAGGCTTTTTCTCCTAACCTTCTAGCCCCTCTGTAGTGAAATGACCAGCGCTGAAACAGAGATCATTTTTAGCAGATCATCTGGGTGTGTGTGCAGGGAAAAATAAGCAACTTTCACATTAGTTGCAGAGAAGTGCACAAATGAATTACCCGCTGTTTTCAGCCAGTCATGAATAATTCAAATTCCCCTGTGTCGGTGGATCTAATTAGTAATCATCCAAACTATTCTTAAATTATCTAGTTTTGAGTTACTTGCATAGCAACGACATTCATTTCCGACAGGATTATTAAGCCATTTGCCAGTGTGAGATGGCCAGGGCAGAGGCAGTGGGAAGCCATACCATCAGTTAACGTTATTAATGTTTCTTTAACAATTAACCTATCCGGTGTTCAGGGACAAACAGCATATGTCACACAGAGAGATATTTTTAAAGCTCTGTGGATACGTGCCACACATCCTGCTGATTCGGCCACCTTGAAACGCAAGGAGCTGTCATTAGCGAAGGCTTGACCCTGGATGTGCAAATTGCACAGGAACCAAGAGAAAAGACGAAATAATAGAGTTACCATGCTATCATAGCCATAGCTGAGACACAAATCCGCTCCTAAAAGGGGCTCTGTAGATGCAGGGCCCACCAGAGTGCTTTTTAGTGATTCTTAATCAAGTAAAGGAGATCTTTAATTTGTTTTCCCCATTGTAAATTTGAAGGCTTCCAAACGGAGCCCATGTCTGAAGCTCTCTTGAGATGTCCTTTCCCACCTCCTCTATCCAAGGTCCCTGTGGTCAGTTCTTTCGAAGAGGAACGTTCCAGCTTAGTCAGGAAGCTGTGTATTTTTATTTAATATAATTCGGTAAATAATGAGTGTATCAAGAGCTTCCCCTCTCACCTAGCATGCAGAGTAAAACACCTGTTCCAGGACTGCCAGGTAACTACACAAGGTCGGGGTGAGACCTTTGTTTAGGGTAAATCATCCCACATCTATTGCTGTGGGAGGTTCATATCTTATTTAGAAACATCCGGCACTGATACTTGTCACAGATGGGATGCCGAGTTAGATGAAGCTTAGATCACATGAAAACGTGTTCCAAATCTTGCTTTTTCTTAAAAAAAGAAGCTTTTAAAGCTACTGATCCAAAATTCCCTTCAAATATATCCTGCCAGACAGGCAGCGCCAGCTTGCAGAAAGCTAACAGTTTGATGTCTCGGAGAAGCCCTCGCTCTCAGTCAAGCAGCATTCGGGTCCCCAGGCAGCTCATTGTCACAGCCCAATCCCAAAATTGTCTCTAAACCAATTAAACAGTATGAGGGGTGCGCCTGGGGCAGCTCCAGCCCTAACTCCATCACAGGATGGAGCACAGCTGCCTAAAAAAGCTGCTCCAGAGCACCGGCCACCATGGCCGCAAATCCCAGCAACCCACTCCTGCACCTTTTAATTCTTTCCACATAATTTTAAAAGGAGTTTTACTCATTTTGAAACAAAACTTGCTTTCTCACTCACTTTGGGGACTTCACTGGAAATTGGTATTTGCAAGCACGCTACATAAAATACCTTTAAAATCAGTAAAACCTAATAGTTGAAAGACAAAGGAGAATTGAACCTTTCCCAGCTCAGGAAAATCAAGAAACCCGTCGTTAATTAGAATTGCGGATGCTTTCTCATTAGCGCAATATGTTGTGCCGGAGCTGGCCATGTGGAAAAGTTCTGCATGATAAAATAGCACGGGAGAGAGCACAGCGCGATTTTTATTAAATAAAAAAATAAGTAAACTGATGCCACCAAAGGAAAGGAATGAAGCTGTAAACATATTTCCCAGACATCAGCTAACAGCAGGAGTTTACAGTTTTTCTGCAGTGGCCAAGTATAATAAAATTGATCTGTTGACTATACAGATCCATAAAATAGTTTACACAGAGTTGGAGTTATTGCCAGTTGGATCAGAAACAAAATTCTTCTGAAAGAAAGTGGCCCTGTAAGCATCCTTTTTCCATTACACACCACGGCAACTGCAGGGTGAATGAGGGCCAGGCCTCCTCGGAGTTCGGCACTTTGGGATATTCTCCATTTAAACATTGCTCAAGGACCAAATGGAGGAAGACGGGGGAGCTGGAAAGGACTGAAAAACCCTTGGACATTTATCTTCCCCATGGTAAATGCAGGTTGTAGCCCTGCCCCAGGCATTGCACCTGCCCTGGCACAGGAAACTGTTTGCAGGGTGCTTTGAACACAAGCCTAATTATTTTTTTATTATTGTCTCCAAAATCCCTGGCTAATGCCCTAACAGCTGGAGTGGCCACTACACCACTGCAAGCCTCTTTCCCCCAGTATTAGTCTCAAAATTACTAAAGAAAGCCAGTATATAAAATACTCAAACACATAATTCATTATTTCACAACGCAACATACACAAAATCCTCCCCAGCGCGCCGGCATTTAGTTTCAAATATGCCAAGGTTAATAGCTATAATGTAAAATCGTTATCTGCAGGAGAGTATTAATTAGGGCCCTCATGCACAATGCATTAACGATTTGCATGCACAGAGGCTTGCAGCGGCTCTCTGCAGGAGGCTGGGAGCACGTTACAGCCCACCGAGAGCGGGAAGATTTTGGGAAAAGCCTCGCACTGAGCTGCCTGGTGGCCCGATGCCACTCTCCTGTCCTGCACCCCAAGTGAACAGCGGTTTTTTTGGGACCGCTCGGTATTGCTGGGCAGGCAGGATTCAAGCATTTGCACTGGTTTTGGCGTACAGAAGCCCTGCAGGCGCTGTAGATGTAACTCAGCATCGGGCGCCATGGGCAGCTTTCTTTCAAATAGTGCCAGGTACTTTTCAGAGCCTTCTCACACCGAGTTTTTTTGGCTTGCATGCGCTGTTTTTGGAAGAACATCATTTTGGTAGAGAAGACGTCTGATATGTTTAAAGTTACTATCGACAGAGTCAGCCAGCCCCCAAGCCCCTCAGATCAGTTATTCCGCAGAAGTCACCTCCACAAGCCTCAGAGAAGGAGAGGAAACAAAATTTCTGTCATTTTTGTGAAACGTGTAACATTAGAGGGCCTCACTGTCTCCCGCACACAACACTTGAACCCTCAGCCTTGCAGGGCATCTCTAGGACAAAGCTTCAAAAGGCTCATGGGGGATGTGAAACCTGTTCAGCTGCAGGTCAGGAGCACCGCTCCTGCTTGCAAATATTGACAATATTCATCCTTCCCTCCAGATTTCCTTCTCCTATGTTGGTTAGTCATAGTTTCAGATCCTTTTTCCCCCCACCTATATATTTTCCATTCTTTTTCTGTGGAGGTTTCTGAAAAAAACTTAGGAAAGGTGCTCCTTCAGAAGGAAAAACCTTTGTTATTTTTAATCCTGGAGAAGAAATCAAGATCCCTTATCTCAGAAGGCTTTCATTTGAAATGAAGAAGGTGCTCTCCTAGCAACTCACACATATCCTTTGCCATCTTCCAGCTAAAATACTACAGCCGGGACAGACTCATGATTTGGCTGTGGTAAATCTGAGGCTCTTATTAATGTGATCTGTCACCAAGCCAATGGTTAACCTATCAGTCTTTTTCCAGGGACTGTTATCTTGCTGCTGAACTCCAGATATAAATGATGGCTGTGTGACTTGCAAATTGCCGAGTGCAGTCCGCGAGGCAAAAATCAATAGTCCCTCTAGAAAATTCCTGCTCTAATCAGGCCTGGGTTTGATACAACGAGGACAAAAAACATTTTATTCGGGTGTTTTTAGGCTATTTGCGAGAGAGCTCACTCATGTTACAACACGTGCCAGGGTGTTTGCAAACGGTGCTGGTGAAGTTGAGTGCCTCTGAGGTTCGCACAAGGCCAGGGATGAGCCGCCCGTGAGTTTTAAAATGGATTTTAACAGCCACATGAATGGGATTGTACAACAGCATTGTATGCAACGGGGGCAGACAAATCATGACCACTCCCTGGCCATATCCCCAAACAGGTTACATTTGTGTCAGAGCACCAAGAAGAAAGCCCCACACATCAGGTGTGTTCTACTGCTAACAGGAACAAAAAGGTATTTATTCAAATGCTTTCCCCCCTTTTAATCATCACCAGAGCTCCCTCTCAGACTCCTTCTGGAGCTCCTTTTCCTCCCCAGTACAACCTGCCACAGAGCAAGTGTTGGTTAGGCTTCAGGCTGAGGCTACAGCTCGGGAAAGCTGAAGAGTAAGCAGGAAAAGATAAATCTCTGCCTGTAGATGCCTGCTGAGCTCGTCGCCTGCAGAGTGATGCCTCTCTAGGGACCACTTTGACTTTTTAAGGATTTGTTTTATTTTTCTTTTAATAATGAACATGCAGATGTTCCATGTTTCAAACGACTCCTATTCACTTTTCTCTCCTCTTTTCTCTTGTTTCCAGCTTGTTTACAGCAGGGCAAGCTCTTGGCATATGGCAGAGCTGACAGTCAACACCCTCACATCCTTGAAGCCCAGGAAGAGCAAAGTACATCCCGCCAGTGCTGCTCCCCACTCAGTGACAACCTCTGTCCCTTGCCCCTTTGGGCTGTGAACCCCCTCCACTACTGTGCCCTCTTTCACCCCTTGGGCCCTTGCATTAGTCAGCATTTCCCAATTTCTACCTAGGTAAGTTTAGAGTTGCCTGACTGATCTTTTTGAAGAACAGCTGTTCAAGTATTTTAAGCGTCATTTTCTCTGAAACAGGACTTTTCTTTAGCAATTAAATATCCAAAATACAGATTTTTAATTTTTGTTTTTTTTTTAAATAGCTTGGGATTCTCTTGCAAACCATGCTTGTAGTGTTTCGGGCTTTTGACTGCTCAAAAATATTTTGATAATTCCCTTTGGTGACAGAAATATTTTGATAATTGTTTGAACGATATTATCAGCAAAAAATGCTTATTCAAAATCTTACAATTTCCTGACAAATTTGAGCAACAACTGGGAAACGACGTAGTTAACCACTTGAAACACTACACCCTGCTTTAAAATACTTCCCCTCTCCAGTCTGTGCTGAAATGTCTTATTACAACCCTGACCTACAATTGCAGCAGAGCCTGTGGATTTTCCCCGTTTCACAAGAAAAAGGAAATGAGAGGAGAGGAACCCCGGTGAGTCCTGAAGGACAGAACATTTGGATTCAATATTGTGACCCCAATGGCTACTTGATTCTGTGAATATCTGTGGCATTCACTGCCCCCAAACCCGCTACAAATGCATTTCAGATGTACAGGGTATTGTTGAGAGTATTACCTTGGTATTGTTTTCCTTTTTATGTGTAGATTCCTACTCTGAACATAAGAAAAATACAGCCAGAGAGCACCTGTGAGGCAGAAGAGCCTCCCTGGAAGGCAGCGATCCATCAGAGCGACCCTCTACGCTCTGCCTAAGCCTTGCAAAACTACCTGGGTCAGTGATAATTATCATCAGAGTAAATTATATTCTCTGTCATGTCATATCACAATTAACCAAGCAGCCATAATCATCTTCTATCTTGCTAAGCCTCTGAGTAGGCAGTTTGCTATCTGTTGTTGGGAGATAAGACAGATGCCCGCATAGCGGTGAGAAACAGCCTATTTTCTAGAGACGCACAGTCCATTTCAAAGGCAATAAATGCCCAACAGTTTGCTATTCCGCTGCTTCCCGTAATCTTTCTCTCTCCACAACCTGATTATCACAGGAACTCTGCCTTCCTCCCGGCGGCAGCCTCGTTTCTACACTTGCCCATCATTTCTCCAAGTGTGGGCACGTGGTCTTGTAGCTGTCATCTGGCTTTTGGAGATCAGAGCTTCCGAAATCGAAACATTTATAACCAACCCATAGCACAAGTCTTGCCAGCAGCCAGGCAGCTCAGGGTCATCCTTCCACTGCTTGTAAACAGCCTCCGCAAGAGCAAAAATACAAGCTAACAAATGGTAAACTTTTATAAATACTTTTGATCATTACTCACCGGCCTCATAAATCTCTCACACATTAGACAGTCAGACTAACAGGACACAGAAATTTTGCTCTTAGTGCCATAAATCTTTCTCTTTCTATGGTTATAATAATAGAAATTTATTGTTGCTTTCGTTTCCTCCTATATTCTGTGTAATTAATCTCGATGTGTTGCCGTGTACATTTACAGACAGTACATTCTGTGCCTGCCCATTCGTATTTTTTTCAACAGCAAGTCCCATCTGAGTTAATATATTGTGTTATATTATATATAACCACTGACCATAACTCAGATAGAACACAACACATTTTCATTTTGTTGCCCCATTATTTCTGCAGCGAGTCGATACGATATGAGGTGAAGCGTGCCTTGCTCAGCACTTATTGATCTGTCTGTTTGCTCATTGCTTACATCAAAACACCACTTGTCAGCCTTGGCTCTGTTATGATTATCTTATCACGCAGGATGCAACAGCCTCAAAGACTAAATGCGAGTCCACATCCAAGGTCAGGCGATACCAAGAACCAGCCCAAAGGACTTGCAGAAGGGCAGAGATGAGCAACCCGTGCTTCAGGACTTTCTCCTTTTTATTAAGGGCACCTCTACATTGCAATCAGCAAAAGCATCTCTGGCAGACAGAGGAACGCTTTAACCAGCTCTTGCAGCTGTGAGGCTCAGTGTAGGGATGATGGTAAAGTCAGAACACTCCACAATGAGAGGAACCCCATGGACCACAAATGACAGACAAGCTGTCTACGTTATTTTGGTAGAAAAAGGAGTTTGGAGTATATCTAAAGCTCGTCCATCTTGCTGTAAGAACACTGACCTTGTAGGAGATACCAGTGGAGCAGAGATGTTGTGCACTGGTTTGGGCTTTTTCCCTCCTCAACGAGTGCCCTGCAGACTGGAAAACCATAAGCCCTTGTTGCTGAGGGCATTTGGCCAGTTGTGTGTCAATGCGGCATACCAGCGTCACTTTGGACCGAGACCAAGTGCCCAACTTAATGTCACCTCTCCGTGTATTCAACGCACCAAGACAGCGGATGGCGTTCATCCATCTTGCCCTGACCTCATACGATGCCACTTGAGTGACAAAAATCACTGCACCCTCTTTCCTCCCTGTTTCTAAATGATAGGCTCACCTGCCCTCCCCTGCAGACCGCTGCTCTTCAGTTGTTAAAGGGCTTTGAAAAATACTTTTGGAATGGCAGCTCTGCTCTTTCAGAGCATGCAGCAGGGCAGTGCCTGAATAAATGAATGCAATTAGTGAACCCCTGCTTAAAGGATCAATCACTTTGTCTTTGTAAAGAAGAGTTGTGGAGAGACAGATGCCAGCAGCCGACGTGCTGATGCATTTTGGAGTTTGTCAGCATGAGGGGAGGCAGGGCTGTGAGTGACAGCAGAGCCTTGTTGGAGTTTGGGTCACGCTGTCTTAATCTGAACAGGAAAGGTCAAGTTTTACGGCTGGATTACTGATGGACTGAAGTAATCTACCTGCCTACCCCGAAAACAGCAAAGGGCCACTAGCATCCTCCAGTGTACAGCTTTCCTACGACACAAGGGTCATAGTTTTAAGAGAGGTTTCCTATGCTTGGGCACGTACCCAAGAGTGAGCCCTCGGTGAACCTGGTCTCTCCAGGCATTGTAGCCTCTGCAGAGAGAGGACCTTGCTTACAAGGTGCTTCAGAGCAAGAAAGAAACCCCAGTATCCCCTGACATAGAGGCACCCTAGGGTGCTGTGCAACGGCAATGTGCAGAAAAGGTGAAAATCCCTCCACAATGGGCATTACCCATCACCAAATTGTTGTCTGTCTTGATCCTCCGTGCTTTGGAGGCATGAGGCAGGACCAAGTGATGATAACAAGCACCATAAACATGAAAGGAGGCCTCCAAGCAGCACAACACAGGGTTTACAAACCCTTGTGTTCTCTACCAAGCACTGTTTCTCTGTTTCACATGGAACAACAGGAGATGTTTTAGGGATAATAGTGAGGGCTGGCTCTGAACCTATGTGACAGCCTGGGGGACACAAGGAGAGCTCAACTGCCTCCACGCACCAGGTCAGGGGCAGCGTGGAGCACATAATTTCCTTTGCTTATTCCAGCGTAAGGCTGCAAAACAGGTTTAGACTAACTCATTTACAGCTGTACAATGCCAGTGTCCAGGAACTCAACAGTTCAGATAAACACAGACCCAAATTATTTCTTGTAACACGCTTATAAAGAGGAACTGAAGAGCATTTCCATGCTCTGCATGGTTTGCATTACCGGTGATTTTTTTTAATGCAATCCAATACATTACAGCTAAATCTGATGAGGAAACAGCTCACTAGAGTCCCCAAAGGACTGTTTGCATATGTTCCCTGATTTATGACTGTTTGATTTCACTTTCATGTGCTGCATTTCTAACTGCAACCCACCCTTATCCATGTTTCACCCCATTCTGGTTAAAGACCAACAGAGACTCGCATCTCTTCCCTCACCTGCTCTGTGGCCTTTATAGCAAACCTCACCTGTGGGTTATAGAGCCCCCTGCTTTACATTTTTTCACGCACTCAGTTTTCCTACCATGTCTCTCTCTTAAACTTCCCAGCTTTGGCTTCTGAGTTTCTCCTTTTCCGGAGTCTCTTTTCTCTATCAGACGGTCGCTGACTTCAGGCTGACGAGAGCCGCCTGATCGACACCAGCAGCGTTTCCCTCCTGTAGTCTGCAGAAAGCACGGGCAGCATCCTTTAAACCCACTTCCCTATTGCTATCTAGAAAGGCGCTCCTCCCCACCAAAACCATGAGGAGCTGCTGGCAGTAAGCTGCTCCCATGGCCTGGTGTTTCCATCCCCTGGGATGATGGAAGGGAAAGGTGCTAACGATATGATACCCATTTTGCAGCTGCAGTACGCTTCGAGTGGGAGATAATCTAATTGGTACCTTATTAGCGGCGCACTTTAACAGCAAAATCAGTGACAGGAACAGGCGCGCTGAAGCGCTCAGTCATTTGGGGAGAGTTGATACGAGCTGTGGTAGCTGGGCTCAGCGCCGTGAACTCTGAGAAAATTAGACAGAGGAGAACTCAGAAAGAGAAATTCCTCCACAAAGCTGAACTCTGCTTGGATCCCTGAAAAGCCCAATTAATTTCCTCTCTTTTTCCTCACCTTCTGGGGCAATTTCGTTCCAAAACCTGTAGTTCAGGACCTCTAATCCCAACACCTAATGTCTCAAAATCCCAGGGAGCCAGCATGGTTTGGGGACCCTCCACAAAAGTGGCCGTTACGTGTAAATCAGTGCAAGGCACTGCCAGGGTGCACCAACCACCAAGGGGCTGCTGATGTCCTTTGGGAAATAACCCCTTAGGCTTGTCAGTGTGATGGGGGCAGCTTCAGCCCCTGGCACTGCCGACACCGAGGTAGCCAGAAACCACAGCCCAGCTGACAGGGTACAGCTGAGTCTTCATTTGAATACTCACAAGGGGAAAAAAAGCTCTTTTATTCAGTTCATTCCTCCTATTATTCTTCTTTGCACATGCTGCGTTTGTTTTTGTCATTAGGTTTTCAGTGTCCCTAATAAGATATTAATGAGATGCTAATTCAACATGCAAATTACAGGAGACTGGCATGGAAAGGTTGCTATATTTAGTGCCAGAGCAGGATTTTAATGGCTGTCTTCACCCATCTTGTGCCTTTTGTCAATTGCTTCCTTACTCTGGTGAGCAGCCTCGCATCCCTGAAGTGTGTAGGTGACCTTGGAGGTTAGGAGAAATGACAAAAATTCTGAACTATGTGACCATAATAGCAACGAGAAAAAAAATCCACTATGCTCTACAAACACTGTCAAAAAGAAACTCCTTTCTTTTAAAAAAAAAAAAGACCTTGGACCCTGGAGCAACAGCAAGGGGAAGAGGTGTCCTGAGAAATCAGATGTTCATTGCCACACTGCAGGGTTCAAGAGCAATGCGAGGATCCAGATGTGTCCCCATCATACAACCTGATCTGGGGGAACAGAGGGAGAGGAGAGGGGTGCATACATAATTTGTGGTCCAGCACAGGCAGCACACCCTGTCCCATGGCCTGACAGAGACAGGGGCTCTGCTCCTCCACTCTTCCCCATGGGGCTGTGCCTGCCCTGGGCTCATTGCAAGGGCCAGTGCTTTGGTCTCTTAGCACAAATGCTGTTAGAAGTGTTACCCTCAGATATGGTACACTCAGATACTGAGGGATGCTAACTACTCAGGATGGGACCCTCCGTTCCCACCTCACGCAGCCAACATGGAAGAGCACCCTCTCGCATCAGACTCGAGGGCCAGCTCTGTGAGCCACAACAGAGCTCAAGGCTTACACTTTATCACCTGGAAACTGAGAATAAGGATGCAGCCTTCTTTTTATAAAGGTTGTAGCACCGCTGACTATAGAGATTTTTAACCACAGTGCCTTTAAAGGTGCTCAAGCCTGAGAAAAGTTCTAGGTGCTGAAAGCACCACATCCTTTCTTGCCAGAAGCTGTTACTGAGTATCATAGCCCAGGGGTTACCATGAGAGTCTTGATAAGCACGCCTCACTGCATTTTTCAGGTCACTTTTCTGAGTGCTGAGAGACCCTGCCCTGAAGCAACAGAATTATACTTTCCCCAACAGCAAGCCCTTTAAAACTGCCGACTTTGGGATGCTTTTGAGAAGAAACAGATTCTTTTCTTCTTCTCAACCCCTGCCAACAGTCCTACCCATGGTTACAGTGAGGCATTTCCGTGATTCGCAAAAGCCTAAACCACCCTTGTCCAGGCTTTTTTAAAGAGTCACATACCTAAGGGAACTGGTTACTGAGTCCCCTAAACTGGACTCCCAGGTTGTGGAAACCAGTCACGGCCCTTGGACCATATGTTTGCTTGGGCAGGCATTGAATGTGTCAGTGTTTGCAGCTTGCCTCATGTACCAGGCTTCTGGCCCACAAACAGTATTTTTAGTAATACTCTCTATTTTTAGATATTATCCTTAATTTCTGGCTGGACCTTTACTTGCAGATAGATGTCCCCATGCCTCTGCTGCTTCTCAGATGTTTTGATCATTTGCATCAGCTGAGAAACTGGCTCCTATTTTATGATTTTTTTTCCCTCCCAATCAGTCTCCAGACTAAAATGCTAGCAAAATCTCTGCAGATTTCTCCCTCCCCCAGTGGGTTCAGCTGTTTTGATTGCTCTGAGGCACCAGACAGTTTTGTTAATAACAGTAAATCCTTTTAGCCTCTGGTTAGTGCAGGTTGTGCTGTGATTGACAAGGTAATAAAAGTGTTAATGAGAGAAACTGGCACAGCCAGAGATCAATAGTTGCCAATAAGAAAAACAATTCTGATACTTAATTTTGTAGAATTCCCCCAAAGCGGTTGAAAATACATCACAATCGGTCTATTTTATTGTTTAATAGATGTTCTCTCCCTGGTGCTCTCAGATAGAGATCAAATTAACTAAAGATTGGGCGAAATGGCAAAGAAGAGAAGAAGATCCTCATTCCTCCCAAGTCTGCAGGACTATGGGGACACAGAGCTTTGGGGCAAAGCCATTTCTGGAATAGATGTGCTGGGGAATACCTTTCCCAGCCAGATGATTTCCCAGAATCACTCCTTTGTGCATGTTTTTCCTGCAGTACAAATACGGGGGGTGAAATAAGACACAAGGCCAGCTGTAATGCCAGTGGTCACATCTAGACTATGGCCACAAGATCAACCATAAGTAAAAATACAGCTGTGCCAGCTGTACTGCCTCAAAAGGGAAAAGCTACAGAGATGCTGAAGCGGCCAGGGCAAAAACCCTTTCAAAAAAATTTAAGATTAGTGCCAATCTGGTTTTCTGAGAGTTAACCAGAGCGATAAAAGCAGATGAAACGCATACAATTTACAGCAGGGATTAACATCAGTTGCTTGCTAACAGGCTCCCATACACGGCACAACCCTGTGTGGCCCTAAACACCACCCCGTAATACCCTAAATGTCCTCTCACAAATCGAACCGAGGCCAGACACTTATAAAGGCCTAATCCCATTTCAAGGGCAGCTGTTAAACACAGGAGAACGTGCTGGCAGTAGGAAGCATTGCCAAAACGGGAATGCAAAAGAGAAGGGAAGGGGAAGGAGGCAAACAATTTCAAGAGGGGCATAGAAAGGCTGTAAGTCAAATGGAAGAAAGACTGCTATGCATTCACGAAAATATGGAGAAGGGAATAAGGACCAATCCTTTGTAACACAAAAATGACTGTAAATACCTTTTCTGGAGGCTGGCTGGATTACGCACGGATGGTAAGACTGGAGAGCCAACAGGCGACGGCTTGTGTGGTCCCATCGGTTGTGCACAGGGTGCCCCAGCAAAGTCACAGCGGAACGCTGAAGGAGGCTGTGCTCATGGAGGAGATGCCGTGAAACCCCTACCCAGGCAGGACAAAGAAATCTCCAGCCTCAGTTCTGACAGCAGTGATTTCTGATACATACACATTATTACCTGACAGAAAATTTCCATTTCTACCCCTGCGATATGTGAGGTTCAAAGCATTTTGCAGATTTGGGGAACACAGAAGGACAGCAGATTATATTGGTACAGGGATGACTTCAGGCTCTAAGCCCAGCAGTCATCAAAATCAGTGGCAAAACTTCACCTGACTTGAAAACAGCAGAGCTTGGGCAACATTAAAGGCTTTCAGAAATCCCTCCATTCATCATTTTTACGACTAGGAATAATACCTAGGCTCTAATGTAGACATTT
Source organism: Mesitornis unicolor (assembly GCF_000695765.1). Lineage (NCBI taxonomy): Eukaryota > Metazoa > Chordata > Aves > Mesitornithiformes > Mesitornithidae > Mesitornis > Mesitornis unicolor. Next base: position 7,420 of record NW_010194284.1, on the reverse strand, counting down.
CTGGTATTATACATCGTGGGGTGCCTGTGGGCTTTAGGGTAGGCCCAGGAATGCAGCCACTCTCACTTTGCATCAGGAAAGCTCTGCACAGTGATAAAGCCAGGCTGATTTTTCAGCTACCCAAGTGTGCAGATATCAGCATACCAGAGGGCTGCTCTTCCTTCAGAGCTTTGGCGTAAGCTGAGCGGTGCTGTGAGCTGCTCTCTCAGCTGGCAGGAAAGGAGCTGTGCCCAAATTTTCCAGCACAGGCCATTCAGTCTGTGACTAAAGCTACAGGGAGCCAACGTGCAGGTCCAGTTGGGCACACAAAGTCTCTAGACACGGGCTCTGCCAAGGCGAGTACTGATTTCTGCTGAGCAAATACTACTACAGAACAGCCAAAAAAAGGGTAGCTAGATCCAAATCTGTTCTTCCTTCCCCCTCTCATCCCACAGCATAATTAAACAAATATTCCTGCTTGTAAAGAGAAAAGAATAATTGGAATCAAAGAGCATGAAGGGAGAGATCAGCATGAAAGGATACCCAGATGATACCAAAGGGTTTGCCTTATCCCTTTGGCTTGATCCCCCTTTTCTCGCCCTGTCTGTATTAATGTGGTGCTAAAACCTCGCATTGTCTGCCTGCATTATCATTAATGGCAACTGGGACCCCAGAGGCCAGGGTGGCACTGCAGCTTGCCATACACTTCAATTATCAAGAAATAATAAGAGATAAGGTGAGGATTATTGAATCCCATTGTACACCGTGTGTTATCACACATTCTCCACCCAGATCTGTTCCTATCAGCCTTGCTCAGCTCACTGTGGGAGGGGAGGGGGAAGCAAAAAGGTCTCCCCTTTACATTTTAATTTTGCCCAAATCTTCACAAATTTGGCCAAAGCAAATTCTGACCACCGCATTAAAGCCTACATCTGCCCCAAGGTTCAGCTTGTGGTCACAATATTTAGGTATGCAGCTCTTTAGAAACCCATATATTTAGGTATTTAGCTCTTAAGAAACCCATATATTTAGCTATTTAGCTCTTTAGAAACCCAAATATTTAAGTATTTCTGACTTCTCTTTAGAAACCCATATATTTAGGAGCTCTTAAGAAACCCATATATTTAGGTATTTAGCTTTTTAGAAACCCAAATATTTAGATGTGTCTGCAGGAGCTGTTGTAGCTCACTGTGACGGGTCACGTTACAAGTACGTGGTTTAGACGCATTTGGTAGGGCCAGATCAGACTCTGGAGAGAACCACGTAGATAAAATTCACCACTCCTTAACAAAACTCACCAGTCACTGTCTTTTTACCAGGTCTCAACACTGAACTAAGCAATCTGAAGCAAAACGGGTGAAGGGATGGATTTTCCAATCAATGAAAAAGATGAATAAGGTCTCAAGCGCAGTAAATATTTTCCCAGCAGAGCCCTCCCAACCCAAAGAGCGGGCTCTTACGTGGTGTATTCAAAGAGAGAGGGAAATGCCAGGTGGAAAATAATGAACAGATTCCCCACATCTGCAGAGAGTCCCTCCACATGGTGGGCACTGCCACTAAAATAATATTAGCGTATTACTTATGGAAATGTATGCAAAAGCTAAACAAGAGAGGCTATCCATATGCACTAAGCACCCGTGCTAATTTGAAAAGGCAGCTCCAAAAAAAAGTAGCATTTTATCTATTCTGTCACTTAAGAGCCGTGTAACCGAACTCTTGAGTTACAACAGATTGCACGCTCCCAAACGTAACTCACCATGTTTGTTGGTGATAAAACAAGACTAGGGGAAGGGGAGGGACTGAATCAAGCTTTCTGTGGGAAGCGCTGCCCAAGCACCACATGGCTTTCCCCCATTGCCATGCAAGGCACGCGTACCTTGTTAGCACTGCTTTTAATACTCCCAATTAGGATCAAGAGGCAGGTAGGCCCCGCCGCACGAGTTACAGAAAAGGTCTTTGACAAGCCCCTTTTCGCAGCTCTTAAGTGAAATACACACACACACACACACACACACGGCTCCACATGCTTTGCTCCCTTTCAAAGCACGATTACCTCTTACAGGCACAATGACAAGAGGCGCCTTTGGCAATCCCACGGTCCCCTTCTCCTTCTGAGAACCGGCAGAATGAGGGGGAAGAAAAGCCCAGAAGCCTTTTTTAGCCTCCTTATTTTTCTTTGTCACATCATTAAGGGTTCAATGAATCTCCAATTAAATTTCCCTGGCTGCTGCCACCATTTTGACTGATAGGTGTCCTTGGATCAACCTCAGCAGGGCATGTTGTTGCACCGAGCCCCCCTTTCCCCTCGCCATCCATTATCAGCCCCTTGTCATCATTACCTTCACATGTCACTTCATTTACTGCAGAAACGGTGTCACCAACTAATAGCGGCAATAGAAAAACATTTGTTACAAATAAGGAATAACTCCAATAAATCAGGTTACGCTTCGGTCTGAAACTCATGGAGGAAAAGTATTTTTTTCAGCAAGCTTGTTCACAATTCACCCACTAAAATATTTGTTTCCTGTCCTCATACAGAACCCTAAACAAAGCACACAGAAAATATACTCATTCGCAGAAGGAACAAGCAAACAGGGCAGAGCCATGTGCAGATAGAGTTAAAAGGGCTTTAACAGCTTTGGATTGTCTTCATTTTGAACAAGAAAAAATCTGAAAACTTGAATTAACTTCAAGTCCCTGATATACCAACAGGATTTAAGCTACAGAATCTAAGAGAGTTGCCATTGACACTGTCTGGAGATTTTCTACCAAAACAGTTTTGTATCAGAAAGCAAATACTTTGTTAAAATTAAAGCCATTCTTATGAAACGGTCATTTGTGAGGAAATTCTGATTGAAAAAAAAAAAATAAATCAGGAAGAGGAGAGGGAGATACTTTAAGTCTCTTGAAATGTCATATTTTTGAAATTCATCTGTTTTGAAACTTGAATTTGTAATAAAAAATGAGTGCTAAAAAATTCAATGTCCAAAGCATAACGTAAAATTTCAAATTCATCCAAGAAAGCATTTAAACTGACCTGAATCAAAAGAAACATGAAAGTTTCCTTTTGACTTTTGCAGAGTCTCAGGACAGAACTTGCTTTGTCCCTGCAGTAATTTATCATATAAAAGGTCTTCATGCTTTACACACCAAGGACTGTATCCCCCGAAGGACTGACACACAACCATTGCTGCCATCCCTCTCATTGCCTTTTTTTCCTCTGATCACCATCAAAGCATGGAAACACCTCTAGATGCCTGCCAATTGACAGCCCAGCAGGGAAGATCTGCCCTTCAGGAATAAATAAGGCAAACCAAAATAGCCTCGCTAAATTATTTGCAAATGAAACCTAACTGCAAGTGTGCTGCAACTCACCTCAGTCCCCATCCCAGCAAGAGCTCTTGATACGGGACAAGGTCGGCACACATTGCCCTGAAGCCATAGCCACCGTTCACAAGGATGAGTTTCATCCTTTGCCAGAGGTTTTTCCACCACAGTAAGAGGTAGAGGCGTCAGTGCAAAATATGGGACAATTTTACTCGAGCTCTTAAACCCCGGGGATACTTGGTTCATCAATCCACCAGCGCACACCTTTTCCTATCTGCTCAGAACTGATTTCAGCTGATGCTCCTGGGAGCAGCAGGACAGTGGGTTCACACGGGGCAGCAGCTGCTTGGAGACCAGAGGATGTGGGTTTGCAAAGGCCACTCCGGAGCATCGCAACACTGTGCAATTTGCACTGATTGATTACGCAATTAGCGGTGGGTGCAGCTCAGTGCACTGCGTGCGAGAGTCAATGCTGGCACAGCTCAGTGCTTAAAGCTGACTTCATACTTGGGCAGCTAATACCACTCCGGTTTTCTTCGCTGATTTCAATAAGAATTTTGTCTGAAATTGAAGGTAAACGCTAGAGATTCTCAGTGCTGAAAATCTCAAAGAGCACAAAACTAGAAAGCACAATTTTAAATGGATGACTTTCACATAGCCTTACTGTAGTAGGTGCTACACAGACACAGAGCAGAGACGTAGCTTACTGTAAAGCCACAGTGCAAACGCTTACTGTGAAATGGCGATGCATAGACAAAACAGAGATGAGGGATTCCTGTGGGAAATCACGCCATATTGTAGCTATACAAACCAGACACACATGGGGAAGGTTTTCAACACATACATATGGACCATGATAAACGCTAGAAACGAGAGGGCTGGGTGGATCACATCGAGCTCCTTCCCTTACCCAGATCACACCATCAGGTGGCAAAACACAGGGCAACATCTCCTTGCAAAAGGCAACTCAATTTCAACTTCCCCAGTTTCCCTGCAACATTCTTTTGTTCAGTTGAAATCCCCCATTTATGGCAAAACTCTCAACTCCTGGGCCCTTCATGATGTGGATCATAAAACTGAAAAGGCACCTGCTGTGATTGTATTGAATATTTGTTGCTACTCACTCACTGGATAAAGGGAGTCACGGGGAGACACTTATGGGGTGCTTTTTCAGATGGCTATCGCAAGGTCTCCCATCACCTCTTGACAGTGCCCTCAGGGCAGCTCCCCTTCCCTCTGCCATCCACAGCAGCACACATTTTCACTCTTCCTTGCACTATTGAAAGCCTCTAACGTAACAATTTTGTGGGGTAGAATCACTCCCTTTAGTCCCAGAAATCTTCTCCCAGCTCTTATAGACACATAGGTAAAACACAGGCACAGAGAAAGGAAAATATGAAGTTACTCCTAGAGGAGAGCGTCCAGACTTGAATATGAGCCCCTCACCAGTGATGAAGGAAGGCGGGTCTGCTCAGGGAAAAATCCTGCTGCCATAATGTGTCTTTTTCCAGTATTTATACATTTTTTTCTTTCCTCACTAGCAAACCGAGAAGATTAAGATACAGAAATGCCAAGCCGCTAAGAGGACTTAACCAGACATCAGAGTAATAAAAATAAAATAAAACCTGACAGCACATCACTTCTAGTGATACTTTTCGTAGGAGATGCCCGAATTGCAGTTGTAAAACTAGTAAAAGGAGCTGAAGGGATCGCCCTTCCCAGCACTTCAGGCCTTAAATAAATCCCGGGCTGTCCTTGGGCATCAGGCCGCTGCACACTTTTTTCTTCATTTTTTCTAAACCACCAGTTTGACCACGTGAAGAAAAGTTTTGTTAAAAACAAACTGACAGATAATTAAGCTGACTTTTTAGGAAATAAAAATACTAAAAAAACAATGATAACTCACAGTCTGAAGTCTGACTTCGGTGAACGCTTCCCTCAGGCTGCCACCCCTCAGGTGAACCGGCTCCCCAGCCTCCCACACAGGTCCTGGGCATGAACAACCAGAAATCAGGCGGTCTGAGGGAGAAATAAGGCAGTCCAAGGGAGAAATAAGGCAGTCTGAAGGAGAAAGTTGACTCTCGGAGGACATCTTTGGCCAAAACTATGCAGAAAAGGGCTGTTTCTGTGCTGCCCTCGCACCCCGGGCTGTGTGGCGCCCGCCTGAGGGAAGCCTCGTTTTGGCGGGCTCTGGGCGCTTCCGCTGCAGCCCCACAGCCAGGCACCTCACAGACCATGGCTGCGCCTCGGGGAGAAAAACGCATTCAAGAAAGGGTAAAAGGCTGCAACCGGCGAGGAGTGAGGGAAAAAAGTGTGAAAAAGAGCCCAATAAGCACTGAGGTGAGGCAAAATGGAGGAAAGGGCGGAGGTGCCTCAGGTGCCAGAGGCGAGATGCCCCTGCAGCCTGTGAAGGAGAGCTTCCCGCCCAAACTGAGGGGTATTCCACAGAGTCATTTGGTTGGAAGAGACCTTTGAGATCATTGAGTCCAACCATAACCTGTCCAACCATGCCACTAAACCATGTCTCTAAGCACTCATCTACCCATCTTTTAGATACTTCCAGGGATGGTGACTCCACCACCTCCCTGGGCAGCCCCTTTCAGTGCCTGATAACCCTTTTAGTGAAGAATTTTTCCTAATATCCAACCTAAACTTCCTCTGGCTATTTCCTCTTGTCCCATCACTTGTTACCTGGGAGAAAAGACCAACCCCCACCTCACTACAACCTCTTTTTAGGGAGCTATAGGGAGCACTAAGGTCTCCCCTCAGCCTCCTCCAGGCTAAACAACCCCAGTCCCCTCAGAGGCTCCTCATAAGACTTGTGCTCCAGACCCCTCTCCAGCTTTGTTGCCCTTCTTTGAACACATTTTTACTGAAGGTGTGACCTAATCAACAATTAAACATCATTAAATTACTGATTTTTGAGAGATGGGAAACAATCCAAAGATTATTCCTGATGACTAAGCAAGCCTAAGCTCCATGAAAATGAACTTCACTTTGAATACGAAATATGTCTGATGAGCACAGTTACAAAAAACTGGAAGGTTAATTTATGGAAGTGAATAAAATAAGAATTTTCTGACTGTCCAGCAGCTGTTTAATAGGATATCTGCTATCAACTGGCAATTAAGCAGCATAAAAGGGGACAAATCCAGAGAAGAGGAGTTGCTAAGTTCAGCAGAGCTCAGCTTTCTCAGACTTCAGTCAGCGCAGCACAGCTCAGATGATGAAGAGAAACCATCAGGAACAACACAAAAATAATTAGCCAAGATCTGCAAAGGACTTCTGAAAATATTTTATGATATTAGAGTGAAAAGATACTTTGCATTTTCTTCTCATACACATCCCAAACTAAAGCTCTGCTAGGAAAAAAAATTAAGGGTCAGAAAGCTACGACCGGGGAACTTTTTAGCCAGCTACGCTAGAAACTTCTAGCCCAAGTCATAACACTTGCTTTAGAGAGAGGAATAGTCTTGCAATAAAGACTTAAAGCAAAAGGACACACACCACATTTCGGAGCTGTTTCAACAATTAATTCCCTCGTTAAAATCTGCCCTTTGTTTTGTAGCCTTCAGCTTTCACCCTTCAAATCTCATCACACCTTTGTGTGCTTGACTGAAGAGCTCTTTAGCTAAAGAAAACATGGCCACATTCAGTCTTTGATCAAATTGCTTTTTGGTTTGCTCTCTGTCAAGCTAAATGGGCACAGCTCCTGGGCAGCTCCCACATCTTTGGTTTTGAAGGGCAGTCATGGAAAATGCAAGGTGTTACTCCAGGAGCAGATTCACAGGGGCTTAGTATCCTCCTGGCTCTGCCTCTTTTAAAAGACCATATTTACACAGCAATATCTTTGTTTTTTAGGACAAAAAAATCATACTAAAAGCATGAAGCTAGTGGCACAAGATGCCAGCTCTTCCCCAGCTATGCATTTTGTGTCCTGCGAATTCAGGGCAGCTACCACGATGACCAGGAGTGGATTAATGCAGACCAAAAAACATTACCCAGTTACCCCTGCATCTGTCCCGGTGCACGGAAAGGCTAAAAATTATCAAAGACAGGGAGAAAGAAAGAAGAGGATGTCAATGTGCAGATGACACCAAGCTGGGGGGAAGTG
>NW_010194283.1:0-10239 GCF_000695765.1 Mesitornis unicolor | reverse complement strand
TTATCCTTTCTGTTGACTATATTCTCCATAAAAAGAGCAGAATGAAAGAGCTTGAAAGGAACCAAACAGTCTGTACTTCTAAAATCCTAATACTGTGATTACAATGGCTGCCAGGGTCGTTGGCACTAACTGTTCAAGAAGAGACATCAGGCAGATATAACAAACAGGAGATGGTAAACAATCCTCTGTCTGGCATGGTGTAGGTGCTGATAGGGGAGCTGGCATTAGTTCCTGACCCCAGTCTGGCAGAGGTCACTTTACAAGGGACAGACTTAGGGGCTTTTTTGTCTTATTCCTCAGTGTGCTGAGAGTGGGGGCAAAAAGTGTTGGCAGACTGTGGGATGTTGGAAGAACCAAATACTACTTAAATGTGTTTGGTGTGGCAGGAAATATCAGAGTGGGTGAATTAATCAAATCTTGGATGCTATTTAACTACTTAAAGTAAGTATTATTATGACTCCAGAAAAGTTCTCAAGCTTTTTGGATGGCAAATCACGGTGATTATTCCCACCGATTAGTGCACTCCTGTACCCTGCGTGTATTTTCAAAGCACTTCTTTATATAGAAGATGTGTCATAGATGTTACAATCTGCTGAAGGCGATGTCGTCACAATATACGTCCATAGTTCTGATACTCTGAGGATTAGTTTGCAGCCTCTGTTGATTCAGTGAGAGTAGGAGTCCTGATGTTTCTTAAAATCCCTGGGAGTCTTTGCACTTTCAGGTACCTAAAAACCTTGAAAATCTGCCCCCTAGGATCCTATAACTTGAGATATTTATATTTCAGTTTTGGAGAAAACAGACTCTGAAATGTGCCGAAGGTAACAGTGGCAGCATTATTATTGGTGGCATATATTCTATCTGAGCAGCTGCAGATTACATTATTTAATATCTGTTTTATCTGTGTTTCAGAACTGATTTTATGTTACAACAAAGGCAGACTTGTCTTATGAGAATCAAAATTATACTTAATTGAATTCTGCTTTGGGAGTTTCTGTCAATCACACAACTGCATGAATTGGGAAAGACACATGATTGCAACTATGATTAACTGCTCCAGAGCTGCTCTGAGTACTGTATATCACATTTCATAAAGAGGTGTAGTATATTCAGAATAATTGTATTGTACTAAAGGGTATCTTTGGAATGCCAGAAATAATTTCATTTTCTTTGAGGGGACGTATGAGGAGGAGGAGGCATTCTTAAACTGAATGTTGTGAATGTTTCTAAAATAGGCATCACCACCTGACGCAGTCTCAACTCCTCCCTGTTTAATTTCCCACAGGGAGGTAGATGGAGAATTCCCTCCCATGAGAGCAGCCTCCCTCTGATGCCAGCCTGCATGTGAACCAATCTTACACCACCTAGGGATGCACAGTAGGTAAATTAGGGGTAGATATGGACTGTCAGTGAGTAATTGAGAGTGAACGTTCATGGTGCTGGAATATTTGAGCCGTGTATATTAAGTGCATACCAATGCCATGAGTTTTCCTATGTTTATGTAGTCAGGGAAAGGAAATCGTGTCTTTTTTGCTATTATGTTACTGGTTTATTTTTCTGAGTTGGAGTTTATTCCTGGCTCTTACAAATGAGTGGCAGCAAATATCAGACCACTTTTACTTCAAAATACAAGCCTTTATAAGAGCTTTGAGTAATTTAACTTATGTATTAAGACTTGTAACATCAGTTTCACATTCTTAAGTGTTGTAAGATCACATTTTAAGAACTGTGAACAGGGTTAGTCCAAAAATCCCTGCACCAGAGATCTCTAACTTCGAAGGACAGACAAAAAGGTTTTTGCACCCCTGTAGCTAGATAGCCAATGTTAATATTCACTTTGCTTTTATCTCTAAATTGCATCAACTGTCTCCAGTGACATTGAACTTACAAGAGGTTGGCATTTTTAGATTGTCAGAGTGTTATTGGATGAAAAAGCTGATTTTGTCACGGGACATCTGTTTTATTGTTAATTAGATGAAATAGGAAAGACATCAGAAGAGTACACACAGAAACTATTTCATAGATCCTGCTTAAAATCTTACTCTGATCCCTTGAAATTAATGATGCTTTACAGATTTTCACATTTTGATGTGAATTTCATTTAGGAAGTTTCAGGAACAAATGACAGAGAGTTGTTATCCATCTGTGCCTCTGTCTTTATAATTCAATTATTCCCTGCCATTGTACAGCCTCTACTTTCAAAACTACCAGAAGAGAGAAAACAACCAAGGAGCACATTTATCCATTAAAACCAATAAAAGCCAACAACAACAACAACTTGTATTCTCATCACAGCTCATGTTTTGTGCTCATCAAAGTAAGAAGTGCTATTTACATTGTCCCGTCAAGATGAGTTGATCTTATTGACGGTTGTGAACTTGTGGATGCTAAGATCCTCTTTTCTGATGATTACCTGACCCTTTCTTCCCATCCTGGATTTTTTTTGGTGAAATTAGAGTATAAAGACCTGAATAGACTAGCTTTTCTCTGTTTTCAGTCATTCTTAAAGATCTGTCCTGTTGAGCTGCAGAAAAGGAGGCAGGCATAAAATATACTCCCCAGGAGAGACAGAAATTGTGATTTGTGATAATAAGTCAATATTTCAGAATAAAGTCAAATGAGCTCTCTCATGGGAATAAAGGAGAATAAGACATTAAAGCAGTAACTGGGACTATTGTAATGATATGAAAGGTTAGCTGGAGATGGGGGGAGACACTGGGTAATGCTGAGGTGGATGCATCTCGCTTACAATAATGCATCTGTAACTGGGGAACTGAGCTCTGGATGGATTCAAAAGAATAGTGAGATGTGAGGGGAGCTAACTCAGTTTTCCTGCTCCCTCTTGAGCCCTTTGACAGGGCCCTGGCATGGCCCTGTGCGGGGACATGTTTGAAGCAGCGGGCAAGAACTGTGCTGGAGGGGAGAAATGTGCTAATGGCAGCTTGGTGATGGAGAAGCAAAGGGTGCACACTGGCTTTGGCAGGCCCATGCTGAGTAACCTGTAAGGTAAGCTGTAAAGCTGCAAAGGAGGAAAAGCTTTTCTGCAGTTCCTGTCTTGAGAAAGAATATACAGAGACTGCAGAGCAAGTCATGGGATGCTCAATTGGATTGGACTCTATCCATGCTCACTATTTTTGGGTGTGAGGAGGATATAAAGAAAAAACTGGGAAAGTAGAATTTGATGGCAGGGGAAGTGGGGGAGGAGAATGGATTTTAAGTACCTCAAGTGATGTTAGCAGGATAGTTAAGTGACTTTAAAAATGCAGTCCTGAGCTGTGTGCACACAGCTTCTTTTCCACCCTTGGAAATAAAGCCCATATCCCTTGAAGCAGTTTAGAGAGACCCTTTTCCCCTCACGTGTACAGTTTTTAGTGGAAATTAGAGAACCATGCAGTTAGGTGAGTATTTTGTGATAAGCATCAGCAGTGGTTATTCTGGGGGAACGCAAGAGAAATTCTGAAGAATGTTGGTTGAGTTAACTCTGTCTCCTGGCTTTGAATGCATAAAACCCTTTCAATAATGGAACAAAATCCCTACCTCCTCCCCAAGACTTTCACAGTTGTGTTCAGATAAGAGTTATTTTCTATGCTGATCTCATGAAAACATTGCAGGGCCATTATATATGTCACTTAGAATAAGGGTCCTGGCCCTCCATTTCAAATAAAGTAGTGCATATTATTATCCTATTCCCAGCCCCCAAAGGTTCTTAGTTCTAATACATAATACCCATTAACTAAAAATATAGGTCCATTATTCTCAATGCTGTACCCCCTCCTCTTCCTCCACTTTTTGATCTGGGACTCATGCTAGGGATAAACTTGGCAAAATACTTTCATTAGTGTGACTAAGAGAAGCTTACAACATGTTTCATTTTAAAAGGAGCAAGATTGATACCCTTTATTAGTGAGTTGGAGCAATCCCTGCTTTTTCTTCTAAAACAGCTCCATATCTGTTTGGCTCTGGAGTGCACAAACTTGATGAATTGTGAGTTAACTTAATGGAGAGGAAAATGTGTGCAGTGCAGTGTGAGGGCAAAAGGGAAAAAGAATCGATGGAAGAGAGAAGAGGCTTGATGGAAAATGAAATGGCCTCTTCCCAAAAAAGTTGATGAAGAGAAAATAAACAGACTGGCAAGCAGGCTCAGAGAGAGAGTGCAGGAAACTACATGTGAGTGGCTGAGGGGAGAGGTGGATCACAGGCACAATGTGCACTATTTGATTTTTTGAAGAGCAGAGTGTGGAAATGTTTGGATCAAAGGCCTTGGTTCTGGCCCATCTTTGCTCAAATTAAATAAGAAAAGTTCAAATGGGGAAAAAAGATGAAAATGTTCCTTTCTTCCCCTGAAGCATAGGAGCTAAAGTAAATGCTAGAAATCTAATTTTACTGGCAAAATATTTTAGGATATTTTTGAATGTTAGTGTCTTTTCCCATGGTTTCTGACTCAAAAGCAATTGCTCACAAATGGTAGGGTTTTTTTACCCTAGAGATTTCTGCTACCTGGGTATATTCAGAGTTACATTCTGTTGCTTGGCTGGCTAAATCAGTGTTATTACTGCTGCCAGGGCTGTAGTGACAGTCCAGACTGTCCTGATGGCTTATTAACCAACCTCTGATTTCACAGAGACTATTGCCCTAATACACAAGCCAGAAAAGACCTTGCTTGGCTTTCAGAGTTAGGCAATTATCAAGAGTGGCTCCTGGGGGCGAGAGGGGAAACACTTGAAAATTGAGCTGGCTTGGTGAGGAAATCAGTGAGAGATGAAGTAAAGGAGCAGGACCTTAAATACCAATGTGTTTTTGCAGTCTTCTGGGAATTTTGTTTGTATGATTTTTTTTGAACTTAAAGGTTGCTACAGAAAACAGATCAACAAGCTACATTATGATTTTTAAACTAAGTGTACATGTAATGTACATGTTACACATGGAAGTTCCATGTTACACATGGAAGTTACAGACCTTGGGATATATATTTATTTATAGAAGGACAATATCTGTCATTAAATAGTGCTGGGGCAGATGTGGATGTAAAATAGTGGCAGCTGTGTTTCTGAATCAGGATGTTGAGCATACAAGCCCATGATAAGGATCTGCATTTGTAGCCAGTGCAGGCTGGTATGCTTAACTTATAGAAGATTAGAAGCCATGCCACAATTTCCAAGGTTGAATTCAAGAAATTAAAAGTGGTTCATTTGGGGGTTTTTTTTGTTGTTTTTTTTTTAAATAATTTTTGTACATTTTTCTGGACCCTTCAGTCCAGAGTTGCTGCACAGAACAGTCCAGGGTTGCTGCACAGAACAGGGTCAGCCACAGCAGGGTGCTCAGGACCTTGGGCAACAGGTGAAAGATGTCTCTGAGCTCTCTCTGGGATGAGATCACCCTGCCATTGCAGAAGCCTAGTCTTAATTATAATACCACTAACAAGGTTTTCTAATTAGTTGAAAATTGTCCCCAGTGTTTTTGCTTCATCAGAGAACTGGCAGCTATCTTTTGATAACTCCGTAGGCGCAAGGCATATGTACCTGTACAGAACACATCAGCATTTAACAAGCTAAGAAACAGAGGAAAAAAGAACAACTCAAAAAAAAACCTAGCAAAAGGTGCAAAAGTTTACAAAAAAAAAAAAAGTGAAAAAGGAAAAAAATCCCTTCCACCCCCCCGGCAGTTGAAGAGGGACTAAATCTTTAATGATAGTCTTAGATAAAAGACTAAAATATTTGTATCACCTTTTTAACCTGAATTTTAGAGCAATGAAGTTTAACATATATCTTCTATTACCTTTGTCAAGTTTATGACTACCTCTCATTTATGAATCCCTTAAATATGTATAAGACAGTTTTACTTATCTTGTTTACATGGGTTTTCTCTTTGGGCATTTGTCTCCATCACTGCATAGCATGTTTATGGTAATTTACTATAATACATGTATATCAGAGGCAGTTTAAATGACACTTAGCCTTGAATATATTTAAGATTTTTTTCCTTGTAACCACTAGGAAGTCAAAAGATATATGAAAAGCTATTAATTTTCAAACGATAGTAACATAAACAATATTAAAACTTGTATTTGCTCTTGGAACATTGTGAAGGAGAAATATGTAACAAATGGGGCACCACACAGTCAGACACAATTAAAGAAGTAAATTAATAAACTCAACATTCAATCTTTTCACACATCAAGGATAATCTGGACAGTAGTTTGATGATTAGAGAGAACAAAATGTGTCTGATTAATTGGGCTGGCTTTTATTGCTGATTTTGTTTAAGATTCCTCAGTAAGCATTTGCTTTCAGTTTCATTTCCAGCCCCATGGAAAGAGATTCCCCAGGTGCTCTCCAAAGCATAAGATGCAGATCCTTGTGTCACTGCCACTGGATCTGAATGTGCTGTTTCTGTGCAAGGGGCTGGTGCTGTGCTTGTAGTGTGTGCCATGTCCATGTAGCAAGGAAGAGCTTTGTTGCAAAGGTGTTTCTGAAGTAGACACAGAAGAAAAAAACCCTCAAAACATTAAGCAGGGAGACTGTGGCTTAGAGTCCCAAAACTCTTTTCCCAGTCAATGGCTGAGCTGGAGTAGAGCACAGATACTGCATAGGCCTGGAGTGTGCTTTATCCAGTAATCTCTATTTTCAGCCTCATGGAAATGTAAGATCTGGCAGCCTGAAGGTCATTGTTTTGGAATGAATGAACTCTACTTCTGCTGTTTTTTTCTACTAGGATCTAAGCCATTCCTGTCTAAGTACGTGAGTAACACTTGATGTATCTTTATGAAATATAAAACAGTGTCCAAGTGTGATGGGAACTGGATTCCCTGATACTTTTGAAAATGCCACTGCATGCTTACCTATTCTTTTTGGTGCTGGAAAACCTTTAAAAATCTGCTCCCTAATCTTACTAATTTTTAAAAAAATGCTATTATGGAGAGACTATTAAAAGCTGACAACTTGTCTAGAAATCAAGTTCTGTGGCCTTTGATGAAGTGATTGAGAAAGACTGTCGGACATTAGGGAATACCAGAAAGCCCAGCTATTAATGATAATGGAGGTAGGAATCCTTCAGGACTTCAGAAATTTCACAAAAACAAGTGCTATTTCCCCTGCATCGCAGCTCAGGCACCTGTGCAAACTGTGACAAGAGGAAAGCTTACTACTAGAAGTGGTTTTTCTTTGAATATATGTTTAGAGAAAGGTGTGGTGTCTTTAAACTAATAAAATTCATTTTGTTGTTTGTAAGTAAAGGTGGATACAGCATCCCTGCTGCAGGTATGCAAATATGTAGTTGTGGATTATTGAAATTTGTTGTATTGCAAATGTAGAAAGAGCTATCGTCTTGGAAACAACCTTTCAGAGGAAGAAGCAAGGAATGAAATTCTTTTTATGAATAAACCCAAATTGAACGGTTGTGCATATGCACTTGCTTTCTCTTTGTTCTTTGTTCCTCCTTTAGCGATGCATTTGCATGCAGACTGCTGGTGATCAGAATGCAGAGCTCCTGTACAGCGGAGCTGTGTGCTGGCATTGATCTAGTGGTCTGTGCCAGCTCAGTGATGCAAGATTTACTTTAATTTCCTCTGCCCTTTGTTCTTTGCCTCTGTGTTTTAAATAAAGACTTTTCTTTTATTACTTCCAGAAATTTTGAGAAGTCATAGCTATTTTGTATCCAAATAATCATGACCCATTTCTCTGTCATAGGTAACCGCGGAGCTCCCAATATGGTAGGTCCCACACTTATGTATGTCTGACCTTCTTAAAGTTGTTAACTTTGGGGATGTTTGATTTTTGGTTAAACTAAATGGATAGCATTTTGAAGCAGTTCAGGGTGTGCAGTTAGAGACTATTGTGCTTCTGGGAAAAACCCTTGGTACAATTTTGACAGGAAGTCACAAACCCCAACAGGGAAGGACCAGCAACATGAACTCTTCACTTAGTGAAAACATCAGAGTTGATCAGGATCATGGAAGAAGTATGTGGAAAGACCCTAAAGAATGGTGTAGCGTGTGTGACTTGGCCATCCTCTCTTTTTATGTTGTTAACATTGGGCAGAAAAATAATGCATTGCAAAAAATGCAATCTTTAAGTTGATTAGTCTCCTTTATACAGAAAGAAATAAAGGTTGCCTTTTCCTTGCTAGCTTTCCTTGACATCATCAGCACAAATGCCTTTGGAAAGGGGGAAGACTTAGTGAGCGCCGCTGTAGTTGGAGTGGTTTTGGTATCTGCTTTTCTCTGTGCTGTAATTGCATAACTGTACAGTGGTGCAATGTGTATTTACATGGCTTGATCCAGGAGCAGGGGTTCCAGCCTCTGTCTGCTTTTAGCATGGCTTTCTCCAGTGAATTTATTAGGATTATGTCCTCTTAAGGAATTAGTAGAACTCATTAGTCTCTATTCTTTAACTTCTTTATATAACATACACACATTTTATGCAGGAACAATATATGGTATTTGATTTCATTCATTTTCCAACTGAGTTTCATACAGAGTATTTTCAAGGCTGCTTTACAGAATCACAGAATCACAGAATATTAGAAGTTGAAATGGACCTTGAAAGATCATCTAGTCCAACGCCCCTGCCAGAGGAGGATCACTTTAATGAAAACTCATTACCACATTCTCCAATGTGGAGACTATGTTTTTGGGTTGTGGCTTACTTTTGTTACACTCCTCTTCACCTCAAGTAATTTGTAAGCCTTGACTATCTTTGGGTTTCTGTCCTTATATCAC
This sequence comes from Mesitornis unicolor, assembly GCF_000695765.1. Taxonomy (NCBI): domain Eukaryota; kingdom Metazoa; phylum Chordata; class Aves; order Mesitornithiformes; family Mesitornithidae; genus Mesitornis; species Mesitornis unicolor. The sequence goes on along the minus strand of NW_010194283.1, from coordinate 1,523 downwards.
CACTTTCCTTTATATCGAAATACTGACAAGCTATTTTATTATCTTAGTTGAGAGAGCCATTCTTGTTGCTCCACAGGTGTGCAGCAGCTCAGCAAGCAAGGTTGTGCAGAAATCATTCTCCCAGCTTTCTGGAAGGTGGCCTCTACTTTTAGAAGAAGCTCCAAGCGCTAATGGCCTCACCTGGGACTCAGACCTTTCTGACCTTCTGCTTTGCAGCTGCAGTTCTTGAGGTGTTTCCCCTTCCAGGCCAACAAACAAACTTGTGTCTCCTCATGCAGCATTACCCTCCTCTTAGAGTGTAGGTAGCAGCATTACAGCCCAGTGCTGGGCTGTGGGAGCTGGGTAAGCAGTAGTTGCCCTTGTTGTGGAATCTAATGACAACGTAATGAACCATGACTGGAGTTGTGCATCTCGAGGTGGTGTGATGCAGGTGAGCACAGCGAGGAAAGTTGTCTGTAGGGCAGAGTCTGCAGCAAAGGGGGGCGAATGCTGCTTTAATGAAGAAACTGAGCAGAATTACAAGCAGCAGATTAATTACTTTCCTCAAAAGGAAAATGTGCTTAGTTTCAAACTGGTTGTTCCAGTGAGCCTTCTATTGTGTAACACTCACCTGAGATAGAGGCTGACAGGCTGTCCTAACCTTTAATTGACTAATTAATAGTTATTAATTAGTATTCCCTGCAGTTGTATTCTCAACCATGAGCTCATTGATTCTAATGGGGAATTAAATGTCCCATGTCAGAGATGACTGCCCATAACAGCATCTGAGGCAGTTATTTTGTGTAATAGACTAAAACAAACCTGTTTTATATGTGTGTGTACACTGGTACTAAATTGCACAAACTTTTGGTTTTGTTTATTTAAACCTATTGCTTTGTGCCTGTTGAGTCATGTGGTTTGCAAATACTTAATGGAGACACTTAATTCTTATGTAACTAAGAGAGAGGAGATGGGGATGCTGTTTTCAAACCCTGTGCTCTGATGTGGGAACTGTTTCTCTCTGAAAACTGCCGTATAAACATCTGCCTTTTCAATTCATTCCTGTCATGAGTAAAAATCCTATGGAGATAAGAGCTAACTGGTAGATTTGGTAGTTAAGTATTCCAGCACTGACAGCCTGCAGTATTTCATAGCAGCATAAACATAATTGTGTCTGTTAAATTTATTAGCTCAAGAGATTTTGGAAAATAACCTCTAATGGGCAGTGTGATTTGATAGGCAGGTGCAGCTGACAGAAGAAACACTAGTTTTCCTCTTCAATTTATACTGTTTTCTATGGCTGAGCCCCTGCCAGGCGGGAGCAGCTGGATGGCGCTGACTTTGGTTAGCCAGTGCTGTGCTCTGCAAAACTTCTTGTGGTGCAGGAAAACTTCTGAAGCTGAAGGAAGCCTTACTCAAGGCTTTTCAGCAGAGTTATTTGTAGACTTGTCACTGTTTAATTCAAGCTGTCAGATTTTATGATATTATAAGAGCTCCTAGCATCTCTTAGTTCAAAGTGGATGTGGTCTACCTTGACTTCAGTA
>NW_010194282.1:277-753 GCF_000695765.1 Mesitornis unicolor | reverse complement strand
AACACAGTAAGCACAGAATATATACATGTATACACATATGAAGTATATAAACAAATTTATGCTGGGGAAGGCACCTTTGTACTTAAAGCTCTGCATTTCTTTGAGGGCAAGACTGATTCTCTACCTTTCAAAAATCTATGAAATCCCATAGCATGAAAGTAAATCAGTCAACATGTAGAAGTCAACTTTTAGTTTGGAATTAGATACCAGAATGACAAGTCCTTCCTCTAGACTACAGTATTCAACTCTTCTCTTACCATAAGCCACCTGTATTTCCCAACGGCACTGAATATTAGGCAGATAGGACTGAAAATAGTCTTATGTATCTGCTAGGACTGAAACAGTCTTATTGCCTGCAGATCCTTTTTATGCCCCACCATTCACAGAAGAGAGAATAAAAAGCCAGAAAGAATTTCTTCCAAAGCTATTTTGCTAATAAGAATATAGATTTAGAACTCCTGAGTTATGGGTTACCC
>NW_010194282.1:0-267 GCF_000695765.1 Mesitornis unicolor | reverse complement strand
CCCCACATAAAGTTACGATTTTACAATACAGTATTATAAGCTGAGACAAAAGTACTTATGGACATGGACTTACCAGCCTCTGCATGCTTTTCACGTGGGTAGGGCTAATAGATAAGGCCTCTTCATACCAACGTTTGGCTTCATCGATATTTCCACGAAGTTCAGCCACCTGCCCCCTCATGTAGAGGACATAGTGCGACATTGGGAAGAGGTTGGCTGCTTCCTGGGTACATGCCGTGGCCTCCGCAGGCTTCCCAATTCCTATGT
>NW_010194281.1:0-4264 GCF_000695765.1 Mesitornis unicolor | reverse complement strand
AGCCCTCTGGCGTGTCAGCCACTCCTCCCAATAGGTAGATGAATTCTCAACTTTATGATCTCGGGGTAGTGCTTTTCAGAAAGAGCAACCTTATAAATTGTATTAATAACTGGACTAAAAGGTTATTTTCCCTCTGTCGTTTTGGAAAACGAGATTTGACTTCCAAAAAATCAAATAAGCAGGTTTTTTTAAATAGTCTCCTTCTTTACTCGGTACGGTACAAAGCTTGGGTGCCTCTTGCTCTGTTGCAGATGCTGGAAATAGTGAGCCTGACAGAGCACTTGCTGATGGACTGTGATAAAAAGGACAGCTTTGGGAAATGCCAGCGATGCAGCGAGGCCGTTCCAAAAGATGAGTTGCCCAAGCATATTAAGAGCAAGACTTGCAACTGTGAGTGGTTTGGAACCGGGAGGTTGAACTTCACAAGTCCATCAGTCAGACTTTCAGATGCTGTGTATTTTTGGCAAGTCACACCACTTCTATTTAGGTACTGCACTGTGCATTTAGAAATGTAAGTAAATGCTCAGCAGGGAACACTTTTGGAATAAAGGCCCGAGTCTCCCAGTGCTTGAAATGCTTCACTTCCATGAGCGCGTGTGGGGAGGGTAAGTGAGGAGAACAGAACGCCTCCACGTCCTTGTGGATTGAGCTCTGTAGTTCCTTTGATCTTGTTTCGATGTAGGTGGTTAAAGATGGGACTTCTTTGAGAGCAGTTCATCATCATAGGGTAGGAACTGGTTTAACCGTGGGGTGTTTTATGCTCGTTGTTGTGCAGGTTCTCCTCTTGTATTTGAAATTAGCCTGTCTTTGCCATTCTTACATTCATTTTCGAATCGTTTCAGCTGCCAAACCAGAAAATATTGCGAACCATTGCCCGTTGTGCCATGACAACTTTTCCCCAGGAGAGGAGGTGAGGCTGCCTTGCAGGCTGGTCTGATGTCCTGTCCCTGGGACCGAATCCGTGTCCTCTTGCCACGCTGGCTTACACCCGATGGCTTGACCTTGCCTGGGTCACTGCCGGGGTGTCTCGCACTCTGGGGACCGTATGTGAACCTGGGTCTGCTGCCCTCAAGGGTGCATCTGGGAACCACAGGGCTATAGGGTGTTTGGTGTTGGTCTTCCTCCTCCTGCGTAAGCAGCTGAAAGCTTTCCAAATGCCCTTTTAAGTTGTATTTTTAAAAATGGATCTGTTTCTATTTCACTTCATAAGTCATAAGGTGCTGATGCATTTGAGTGAGCAGATTAAAATCCTGTTGCCATAAAGTCTGTGTACAACGCTCATTTTCCCCGTGTTTTAAAACGCCTGTGTGCATACACAGTGAGTAGCTAAAAGATTGGTTAGTTTTGCTGGCGCTGTAACGTCCCCTCTCGTTAATTGACTTTAGGCCTGGAAATCTCACCTGATGGGCGAAGATGGCTGTAAAATGAATCGACGGAGGCTACCCACAATAAATAAAACTGTTCTGCTGCAGCCTGGTAAGATGCTGTTTTATGATCATAACGATGATGCTTTCTACTGTGTTGCCTTTACTTAGAAGTATTTAATCCTCAAGAGCAAGCTGGCTCTTAATTACTTGTTGAAGATGGGGTGTTTTTGCCCTGAGCTGGTCCAGACTGCTGTAGACTGAGGGAGCAGCTTCTCAAAGTCACTCGAGAACAGCAATGCCAACCTGCGGCCGTGAGCTCAGCTGCCTGGGGAAACGCGTGTCCGCTAATTGGATCAGTGCAGGTTTTTCCTCTGCGCGATGCTGTGACCGTGAATAGAACAATCAGCGGCGATGCGAACGGTTCCCGTTCTGGAACGCTCCTGAACGCTGACACAGAGAACCGAGAGCCTGATTTAGCTTCTGGTGTCCAATCAGAGGGTGCTAATCTAATGCTAATTGCGAGATGAATTGAATAGTTAGTGCTGCGCGCTGCTCTTCCCTTTCAATTCAGAGCCAGGAGCTAGGCAGAATTTATGATTGTGCAGCTTCTTCGCCAACAAAGAGAAATTGATGCTGATGTCAGGTAGCTGGGTTTTTTTAACACTCGTTTTTATTTAGGAAGCACATGCAAAAAACCCTTTTATTTCCTGAACACAGGATTTCAACAAACAAGCTCTTTTGGTCAGTAACATCCAAACCCTTTCCCCCTTCGGGCTTTTCTCTTTAGCTCGTTGTATGTTCGGGTCATTGCCAGCGTTGACCTCCTCTGTGCAATGCTCGCTTTGCCCGTATCTGCGTTTCACAGCTGCTCCAAGCTCCTGGAAAGAGCCATTGCATTGTCTCTTTCAGCTGTCATGGCTGAATGTGGTTAAACTCAACAGTTTCTGGTCTTGAACTGGACCCACAGTCGTGTCTGTCTTCAGCCTTCGTATTTCTGCTTGCTCCTGAGAGTGCCGGTTAGTTGGGAACAGGCAGAAGGAGCTGAAATGCTGCCTGGGTGAAGCTGCAACTCCAGAGCAGTTTCCTTGCGACAGGAAGGGAACCTGGGCTGCCTGGTCCTGCCACTCCTGGGCTGAGATGCACTCAGACTTGGAGTTGCTAGAATCAGTCATTGAGGCTCCAGATCTCTTGAGAACCAAAACAGCAGATAAAACTCAAGCCTGGGGCTAGACGTGCTTGCAATAACGACGTTTATGTTCTCTTCACAGGCAAAGCAGCTGGCCAGCGTGTAAGGAAACCAGGGCCCTCAGGAGCAAAAGCTCAGCCTCCCTCTATCAGCGGCAAGATCCCCACCCCTAGAGGGGGCGCGAATAGAAGCGCTGGCAAAACATACTCGAAGCGATGACAGGACAAGTAATTTTTCCTCTGTCTGGACGTATAGGTCATAGTAGTTGCTGAAAAATAGCGTGCAACTCATACCACCTCCTTCATCGGGCTGCGCGGGGCTGTTTCTCGGCCTCGAGCAGTGCTGGCCTAGCCTGGTACCCGTGGTACGTAACTTAGTGTCACCTGCCTGTGCAGCACCGTGGTTTGCTCCTGGAAGTGCACGTTAGAAATGCACAGATGGGTCTGTACACGCAGCGCTGGTTTTGTGAGGCACGGTTGTTACAGCTTGCGTGTGGCCTATCCACGAGCCGATGAACTTCACAGGTAGATCGATCGGTGCGCTTGTATTTCTGAAGTCTTTGTACAAACTGTTTCTTTACCTCTTCCAAATGTGTATGTATATTAATAAATCGTTAGGAATATATATACCAACATAGGAATAAATACACATATATTTGTTAATATATATACTTATTTCTACTGTAGTGAGACACGTTTCTGTTTGAGACCCCGATTCCTTATGCAGGCAAAATAACCACGGTGAGCACGGGCAGTGGGCTGCGGGCTCAGGAGCTGCTGCCTGGAGCATTCTCCTTCTTTTGGACCTCAAACTGTGAGCTCTCTGTGCAAGTTTAAGGGAAAAAAGCTGTTTGCAAAGGTCCTCCATGTGTTCTGGATTGACCAGCGGTAAATACAGCTCCTCAACCATGGCTTTTAAGCCCACTCGAGTGTAATTGAAGTAATCCATTAAATCCTGCATGTGGCAGGATGTGTGCATTCTGTTTTGTAGTACAAGGAGACAACCTTTTAAACTTATTTAAAAAAAAATAAAAGAATATTTTAAAGAAATCCTTTAAATATTTTATTTAACGTTCACATTTATATGAGGTATAAAGATGAAATGAACCACTCAACGGTACAACTTGGAAACAGCTTAGAAGTGAGAAACGTGAGGGGTTTTTAGGGTGTGAAGGGACTGTCTCGGAGCACAGTGGCACCACTGCTGGATTGGTTTTTCAAAGATGATTTCACATAATAAACAACCTGCGTTTTCTGCAGTGGCAAAACCCACACCGGTGTGAGAAACACAGTGAAGTTTGTTCCTGTGCCACAAAGCCTGCAGCAAAACACTGCAGAGTAAAACTGCTGCACAAGTGCGGGTCTGGCGAATGGGAAGAGGTTCTGCAAACTGTTGGGCTGGAAACTTAGATCGGCAGCAGTGGTGCTTTGTTATTAAAGAGAACAGGCTGTGGTCCCCATCTCATGGGCTGTTTTCTGTGTGATCTCCTTTTCCGTGCTGTACCTCAATGTCAACCACGTTGTTCTCATCCATTTGAACTGCAGAGACGTTGCGGGAGCACCCGCCAGCCCTGTGTGCAGACGTTCCCCTGGTCTCATGGACTGCATGGTGTTCCATGGCTCCAAGAGCATTTGTGTAGATTGTGAAGGTCCTGAGTACTGGATTAGCAGATAAGGTATTTAAATCCTAGGGATTTTATTGGTATAATTTA